>NC_059670.1:11515151-11818181 GCF_905147105.1 Pieris brassicae | reverse complement strand
AAAACCGTTATTGCCCGGAGCCACTGCGTCACCAGTGCTGAGGAATCCTGTAATGCCATTCGTTTATAAGCAATCCTTGTCTTAGACCTATGGATCAACCTTTATTACGTTACGTCACGTTCAAGGGTTTTTTATAAATTTATCATTATAACAATCAAGTCCAATAAGAAATTTTATTTGTTGTTCCCGTTACCCACGGTACACCAAACCTGTTGGCACAGTAACAGCAATTGAGCAATTGACATTATTATTCCTAATAATGTCACCTATTTCATTATTGTAAACGTCAATAAAACACACCAAGTGAGCCGAGGCGATAGTTGATAGTGACTAGAACGAGATCCCTGTCCAAGAGGTAGTGCGGTCCTGCGAGATCTGAACGACCCGACATGGTATAGAAGCCGCCCGGATGGATGAAGAATATTACCGGCAATAGCTTTTTCCTGAAAAAAGTTACCAAAGCAATCTATTATGAGTAGAACAAGATGGTGTATGCGCATGCGCAGCAAAGAGTTCTGTGCATTATTCACATATGTTCAAGATGTCAACGCAAATTAAAATGTTCTGGTATCGATTAAACGCAGATCTGCGTCGTGCCAAAGGAATTTTACTGAACCTACGTTAATGAAATAAACAATTTCTATATTTACCTATCGGTGGTGAGCGGCGTATATACATTGATGGAAAGGCAGTCCTCATCTACGGGGTATAAGGGAGGCGCGGGGAGGGGGCAAGCGGGTCCATCTGATCGTGCGTCTACCGGGGTTGGATAGTGGGTGATCGGTCGAGGAGGCTGAAAATCAATTTCTAGCGTATGAATGGAGAAATGTATTGAGACAGATGTTTTCTATCATACGCGTGTAATTTTAATGTTCCTAGAGTCATATATCGACTATATCTGCTAGGCAAAGCATATGCGACAATAACCACTAAATTACCTAACTGATTAAAAACATATTTATAGCACTGTATTTCAATTACCTAAATATTTTATTTGGAAAGGTTTACCGACTGACTGATCAAATAAGTAAAGTTCGATACGCAACAACTGGCCTGCATCATGCGTCACTGTGTATTATTACCACATAAAGTAAAAATTGAGGTACCTGAAAACGAAGTTCTCCGACAGGAGGCTCGGCGTAACGAATGCCCCGGTAAGACTCAAAGCGACGCCCTTTTCTTGTGACATTGTAGCCTCCGCGAAACTCACCTGACGGACTGCGCACCACCGGGCCACCATCTGATAATATTTATTTGTTATACGAACAAGTTAATATAAATAAATACAAAATGTTGAGTTTTGTTAACTCAAATAGTTTCCATATAATTCTGAATTATCTATGTCAAAAGAAAATTAAATACGAATTACTAGATTAAAAATATTAAAATTATACTCCTATAGCCTCTACTGAAGCACATATTGTTCGACTCCTGGGGCAGAGTTTTATTTTTTTAACTCTTGCCAAAAACCCACGTTTGATTCGACTCACCTACAATATCATGGTCATTATGCCCATGATTGTGATGCCCATGGTTGTGATGCCCGTGACCTTTGTGGCCGTCTCCAGCTAGTATGTGGTCGCGGTCATCTCTGTGATCGTGTGCAGCTGCGCAGACGAGCACATAACACACTATCACGATACGCCTCATTTTCCTCAACTGAGTGGCGTTGTGAAAATATCGCTTATATAGCGAGTTGTACATTAATGAGGTGCAATTCCGACGGTATTGGTATTCATAAAATAGGATAAATAAATATTTCAGGACTTTGTCCACAACATAAACGCACTTATTAGTTGTTATACCTACTTTCTACAGTGACATTACTAATTAGAAAAAAACATGCCAAAGCGCAAAGCATGCGGATATTTAGTTCACAAACAGTAGGTTAAATGTCATTAAGTAAATTATATCTGGCTGAATTGGTATATACGCTACTTAATATCTAATAAGCATCATAAAATTCACCACGTCTACCTAAAATCTGGAATCGGGCTAAAATATAAAGATAATATAAAAATATAACTATCGAGTAACCCCTGTACCTACTGATTACCTTTCAAGTAAAACCGGTCAGATGTCGTTTTTGTTTACAAATACGATATGTCACTGGTTCAACAGATTATCCTTATCGACTTTGAATGTTTTCCTTTTTATTTTTCCTTATTATTCCTAAATGGGTTTATCTTTACACATGGCCAAGAGTTAATTTCAAATTTAAAGAAAGTAAGAAAAATGTTCCAATCAACTATTCACCTTTATAAGGTCGTTCGTCGTTCGTTAAATTAGTTGTGATAAATGAGGAAAACGTCCTCGTTTACCGTGAGGAAATCCCCACAGGTAGATATACGCTTTCAGAATACATTATAATTGAATTAACAGGACCATTATTCTATTAATTACTTCTAGAAATCAGCATAGTAGAGTGGAGTCTATCCAGCTTATGTATAGATTAAAAAACTGTTTTTTGAGTCGTATGTAGCATACCATAGGAATGTGTAATATAGAGAGCGAAGTGGTTTTGTTCTTGGTGATATGTAGTATGATTTACACATGTCGCGGAAATTAAGCAAACCTAGAGTAGTAAGATATAAACAAAATGTTTACGGCTTAATCTCCACATGTTGAACTACCTTTGACTTCTAAACAACTGTAAAACTAATACCAAATACATACATGTTCATTTTTTAATGTATTAAATGGCCAACGGGCAGGAGGCTAATTTGATGTTAAGTGATACCGCTCCCCATGCACACACACATTCTGGTTCTACATAGTGGTGGTGCGCGGCAAAAACTATCTTAAGAAATTTTTCATGCAACTAATTTCTCGCGTTTAATTAGAATGCACCCATCAAAACAATGACTCATTTCCATAACAAAGCGGCTTATTGTTGTTTATCCAGTTTTCCTTAATATACTAGTACTACAAGTACTACATGTTTTCCTTAAATTGCATCAGCATGCCTATAGACAAAATTCACAATGACAAGTTTTAGTCTACTAGGCTCATTCTGATATGTGTCTTGCCCTTTTGAATTGGTTAAACGCGCTAATATTACGAATTTTAGACGGTAATTGTACACCCTCGTACTTAATAGACTTCGTCAAATAATTTGTACGCGGCTTTGGCGAGATACGCAAACTCGTTCAACGAGTATAACGTGTAGTGGTGTGTTTGATTTTTTTGAAAGATGAGCTACTATGGAGAGAGCTATTTGGATTTAGTACATTTTATTTGTATGTTATAAAATTGTATCTAAATAATGCTTTCCTTAATTTATTTTATATTGTATGTTAGAAATTTTGTTATTGCATGCTTTTTTCATGCAAAAATTTACTCTTTATGTACGCGGCCAAGTCCTTAAATATCAAAATTGAAGAGGAGTTGAAAATAGTACCAATAAAACTAAAATGACTTGGAAGATAATTGATAGTGAAACTGGAAGTCAAAGATCGCAATCAAGACATCGAACTATCTGTCGATACTATAATATTAAACTATACTATAGTAATCAAATCTACCGAAAATAATAAATAGCATAATTTATGTAATTGCTCCCAATCTAGCTATAATTTTCAACAATTGTATTGAAAGTGGCGAGTTTCCCGATCTAATGAAACATAGTAAAGTTATTATTTAAAGCAGGTTGTATGTCCGACCCCAGTAACTTTAGACCAATTTCCGTACTACTTACTTGTGGTAAAATATTTGAAAATACTATATTAAATAAACTTGTAAGTCATTTTAACGTAAACAAATTATTACATAGTAATCAGTTCGGTTTTACCAAGGGTCGCTCGAATAGCTTAGTCATTCTTTTTTAGGAAAAGGGATACTCTTCTTTAATAAAATCCTAGAGGCTCTTTTATCTCTGCTGCTTTTAATAAATTTAAGAAATGTATAAAAGTAAATCTGTGTTAAAAAGCATACTACAAAGTTAAAGATTATCTAGTTGATAAAAAGGCCTGGGACTAGTGCTAGAGTAGAGTAGAGTAGCCTGCTACTTCTAATTAATTTGCGATATTTGTTTTAAAATAAAGTGTTGTTTTATGATTTACTATTTTAAGAGAGTACTGAGAGTTTTTACGCTGGTTTTTTTTTCTTGGCCTACATCCTGTCTTCTTTGCCGATGAGTAGGGATGTCTACCTATTCAAATTTGGGATAAGTGATATTTGTATCTTATTTACCATAATAAACATATTTTTTTAACTAAAATGAAAAAGGTTTACTGAATATAATTATACAATAATCTCAGTGACCGATACTTAGTGCCTTCATTATTTATATTTTGCTGACAATGTTATACATGTTTATTTGCCGATTTGTTTGGCATGTTTGGTTGGAAAATTGCTTAAAATATATTTCTTTAAATAGATAGATCAACTATCTCAGAAAAAAACTTCAGAAGAGTAAAAAAGGAGCCCCAAGTAATCTGATTTCCAGCCTAGTTATAATTACACTATAACAAACTAATAATAAAAATCATTTCTATTTTTTAGAAAAATAATATGCTGACTACAAAAACTTGCATGCATGGTTCAGAAAATAAGCCCGAGAAAATACCTCATTGACATGTCATATATGATATTAAGTGGTTATTTTAATAAGCATTGTACCAAGCACCGAGTTTTTGTAGTCTGAATATTATTTATCTTCTTAAAGGTAAATGAATGAAATAATAAAAAATAATACAATGAATTTGAAAGAATACCTCATATTTCGTGAATACTGCATAAATATTCTGAAATTCACACTTAACAATTATTTACCCCATAAATAATATTAATAATGTGTTATTCTGTTAAACAGAATAATAATCGAAAACGTATTATCACTTATATGCAAATGAAACGACCGCGAGTTGTCGCCGTTAACCGACAGATGGCGTTGCCATAGCTCCGCCACGATTTCCAAAAGGCGTATACAATGCTGTTAGTATAATTTATTTTAGTAGCTTGCTAAATATGAAATAGAAAGTGTAATCACATCAATTTTAAATTACATATAAATATTCTTATGTATTTACAGTTTTGCGACTGATAATTCAATATTCTTTACAAACTACAATCTATAGGGTAGAGTTGTTCCCAAATGCGATATCTCTCTTTATACCAATCTTGTCCTAACGTGTATTGTTCCGAGATAGAGAGATTAGTCCCGTTAGATGGGGTAAAGGGCACCCATGTGGGGGGAGAAGTACCCCAAAGAGGGTTCGGGTCACTGCGAATAAATAAGAGTTATTAACATCGACCAATTCTTAAATCTTTATAAACATTTGCTGTTTAATAAATGCATTATATGTATATCTATAATCTTAATCTCAATATATTAATAAAATACATTTAATTTACCGTCAGATTGTTCTAAACATAAAATAGTAGTAATCTATATATATAAAAGAAAGTCGTGTTTGTTACAACACTTATAACTCGAGAACGGCTGGACCGATTGCCATGGTTTTTGATTTGTTGGGTTTTTTTCCGTCCCGAATAGCAGAATACATCTTAAAAACAATGAAAACTCGATATGTGTAATGAATACTTAATCATTTCAATAGATGCTGATTTATTTATTACATGTCAAACATTTGTTGTCCAATCCTGTCAAATAGTGTAACAACTATTTTTTTTTGGAGCTTATGGCCTGGTTGCTGAGACCTTTAAGCCACAACTTTATTTTTTTCTGAAGACATCATGTGTGTGTTCAGAAATTTATTTTTTGTAAAATGTCTACAAAGTTCAGGTACTGTTATATTTGTTTGTTTTAGACATTAATTCCCGAAAATAATACCTAAGATTTATTCTACAGTAAAAACATAAAATCATCGGGAAGGAACAGAATTTAGGGAATAAAAAATCAGTTGGTAAAGGTTATAAGATTAAGGAAAAAAAATCTACAGGCTAACAAAAGTGTAAATGTCTTTTTATAGGTTGTCTATGATTTTTCTTGATAAGCTATTCATACGTAGTGGTTATATACCCTTTGAGCTATTGTCTATGTCTCGAAAGTTCAGGCACTGTTATTATATTTGGTGGTTTTATGCGAGTGCACATTTTAATAACAATGCCGCGTCCTAGAAGATCTAATCTTTCCCAGCGAAGCCGCAATGCAATATCCATTTACGCGATGCAATTAGCACAGAAGGAGATTCAGAAAATGTTGGTCGATTGACTATTTTACCGGCGACATACATAGGTAGCCCGCGTCATTTGCATGAATATGACATATGTTCGTCATTATGGTCGGCCAGATCTATTCATTACATTTACATGTAATCCGAAATGGATAGAAATTATTCAATTGCTGCTTCCCGGACAAACATCAAGTGATCGACACGACATCACCGCACGTGTTTTCAGGCAAAAAATTCGGTCACTAATGAATTACATTGTTAAGCAACACGTCTTTGGGAATACTCGATGCTGGATGTATTCAATCGAATGGCAAAAACGAGGCCTACCGCATGCTCACATTCGGATTTGGTTAGTCGAAAGAATTCGGCCAGATCAAATAGATGACATCATATGTGCGGAGATTCCTGCTCCTGAAACCGATCCAGACCTACATGATGTTGTAGTCACGAATATGATTCATGGACCGTGTGGCACTATCAACCGACATACGGCACGGCAAGTGTTCCAAACGGTATCTACGAAAATTGACGGCAGAGACCATTACAGGCAACGATGGTTATCCATTGTATCGGCGTCGATCGCCCAATGATAATGGTAGAACTATCACAACTAAAGTGAAAGGAAACGATTTCGTAGTTGACAACAGTTGGATTGTTCCATATTCGCCACTTCTTTCCAAAACATTCAAAGCACATTGTAATGTTGAGTATTGCAATTCGGTCAAGTCAATTAAATACATTTGCAAATATGTCACGAAAGGGAGCGGTTTTTGGTATCCAAACATGCAATACCAACGATGAAATCACGCGCTATCAAGTTGGTAGATATGTGAACTGCAATGAAGCAATTTGGCGTATATTTTCATTCCCTATTCACGAACGTCATCCCACTGTTTTACATTTGGGGGTGCATCTAGAAAACGGTCAGAGAGTATATTTCACAGCGTCGAATGCTGCTCAACGTGCCGGCACACCTCCAGCGACAACACTGACCAGTTTATTTGCGATTTGTCAAAGTGATCCGTTCGCACGAACTTTGCTTTACTCAGAAATGCCACGTTATTACACTTGGAACGCTACATCGAAGAAATTTCAACGTAGGAAGCAAGGCGATGCATTTCCTGGTCATCCAGATATGCGTTCTACTGATGCTCTTGGTCGTATTTACACAGTTCTTCCGAAGAATGATGAATGTTTCTATTTGCGGTTGTTGCTGGTACATGTTCGAGGGCCAACATCATTTGAATAACTACGAACTGTTAATGGTATCGTGTGCCCCACATTTCGTGCAGCATGTCAAGAGCTAAATTTGCTTGAAAACGATACTCATTGGGACACGACAATCGCTGAAGCAATTATTTCTGCATCTCCAAGTCAGATACGCACATTATTTGCTATCATCATTTCAACATGCTTCCCATCGAACCCACGTGACCTGTGGAACAAATACAAAGATAACATGTCAGAAGATATTTTACATCGAATTCGCGTCAGCTCAAGAAATACCGATCTTGAGGTGAATGAGGAGATCCATAACCAGATTTTGCTCTTGATCGAAGATATGTGTTACCTCATGTGCGGCAGTTTGTTAGTTAGGTTAGGAATGCCAGCGCCAGATCGCGGAATGAATGACGCATTTAATAGAGAATTAGAACGTGAACGTGAATATGATCCACATAAACTAATCCAATCAGTTCAAACGAATGTACCTCTGTTGAATCCTAAGCAGAGGGAAGTCTATGATACACTGATTAATGCAATTGATGATGGAAATGGCGGGTTGTAAAACGTATACAAATATGTTTTTCTTATAAATCTATAGATTAACTTACCCCGTACGTGCAAAATTGTAGACGATAGTAGTGAGCTTGTCCACCATGATAGAGTCGTGAGAAGGTGATAGTGGAATGTCTTCAAAGGAGTGAGAACAGATAAATCAGCTCATCGTGGTCTTCTCTGAGGCCTTCGTGCCGGCCAGTCAGTGCTTAGGTATACCAACTGGTCGAGGAGGTCCAACTCCAAGTTGGAGGAAGAGCAGTACCTTCCTGCCTCGACGACATTAATTACAACCGCGTTCTTATTAGATAAGCAATATAAAAATATCTACATGACTCGCTAACGTATGGCAAAGGTAAAATAAGAGATTGTGTTGATCCAATAGTTTTGACTTTTATATTACAAACAAAAACATATCTTTGTTGTTCATAATATTTAAGATTACCTGTGAACCCCAAAGCCAATGACCGCGTCTCCATACAGCTTCCCCAGATTTTGGGCATCTTCTGTGTTATTCTCGAGGGGTTGATTTCCCACATAAGCCTCTCCGAGAACGGCAGCGGCGTGGTTGGAGGGCGACGGCAGCATGAACGCAATTGGCGACACTCGGTACCAATCGGAGTTGATCAGGGACGTGTGTATGAAGTTGTCCAATACCACTGCGACAAGTACATGTTTACGTAATTTTTTATGTAAAAAATAAGTTTTTACCCCCCAGAAATGTCGTGACACTCCCTTGGGTGTTTTTCTACGCTAACTGCATCAAATAAAAATGTAGTTGAACATAATCAATCTTTAACTTAAATTCGGTTAAAATGTATTTATTGAAAAAAAACTGACTGTTTGTGCGAGTTGCAGTCGCACAAACAAGAAAATAAAACTAACAGAAAGCCTCCCAGAAGAATTCGTCTCTTGTCTGACTGACGATGAAAGGAACCGAGCTGATCCTCCCCTCCCTAATGCTGACCATCGGATCTTCAGCCAAGAACCGCTCCTGGCCATAGTCTCTCTCGATCACTGGTCTCCAGATTATTATTGGGTCGATTGAGAAGTCCTGGAATATGGCTGCTCTTTATTTTGTTACATATAATAATCGTTGTATTGGTAAAAAGTGTGTACCTGTAATCGTATTTGTACATTGTAATTTCTCCTTAAATTTATGTAAAAACATGTCAATTGTACCTTCTGGTATACCATTCAGCACTATTATATAAAGGTTTATTGGTCACTTGGTGAGCATGTCCAACTGTAGATCGTATAATATCGGGTTTAAATGCCTGGAGGAGCCAAAATTTCAAATGTTTAGGTTCGATTTTTCTAAGAATAGTTGGTATTCCTACTGTAGAAACACAGTGTGTATAAGTAGGTAAATTATAAAACAATAACAAACAGACCGCAGCAACAGCAGACCTGTTTGCCCCATTCATGGCTTATTGCAATAATAAGGGACTTCACTATAGTAGGTATTGGTTTATCAAAAACAAACCCTAAATCCTTTAAGTGAATCCCCAAGTCTTCTCCAAGGAACGGTTCTGAGACAGTCGACAATAGCTCTCGTTAAGGAATCAGGACAATCGACTAGACGCGCCTGACGCACGGCCAGTGACAAGAGTTCCTGGCTCCGAGGGATTTGGGAGAAAGGCGAGCCGCTCATGGAAATTGCTCGAATGAAACAAACCTGTAATAGCACGAATTTTATGTATTTACGACTGTATTTTTATAGGTTTACGCCGGAGGGTAAGTAACCTAAACCTTTCAATATGATGACGTAGGAGTTTTACTTAAAATACAAACTTGACCTGCCAAATACATACCTTTAGACATAGACGACACTCATTCCTCCGGCACTATAACCCGCCAGTCACGCAGTTGGGGTCCCCACCAAATGATTCAATGTTCCGCTTCACCCAACGAAGGGCCGTCACCTGGTCCTTAAAGCCGTTATTGCCAGGTGCCTCGGCATCGCCTGTACTTAGAAAGAAATAATTGGATGACATTAATACCTTTTACAGAGATGACTCCATATTTGGAGGCTATTGCCTATAAGAGAGGTGATGCCGAGACTTTCGCAACATTATCATAAAATTTATCGTAAGACAGATTGTTATTTACATAATAACATAATCAAGTTCAAAAAACGGGGTTCGTGTCTCAATTATCTTTCTAATAGGAGCCAAATTGTCAAATTAGTTAGGATCGATCAATCAAGTTCAATTTAAAGTAAAGAATACACAAGGTTGCGCGTTTTCCGCCAAAAAAATCCCTTTTCATCTACCTATAGAGACATTTTATAATGTAAGTGTTGCATCAAAAATAAATAAGTTGTGAGTAAAAAAGACACAAGTTCTCGCGGATGAAGCCGTGTGCATGATTGTATTGTATATGTGTGGACTCTGTTTCCGCACTTAGACGCTCAATAGGTCCATTGTGCGTAAAGTCCTGGCTAATTAAACCAGCCTAACTCCTTCCAAAAGCACAGAAGCCTCCTGGGCACCTCGCAGGCTTCACGGAGCGACCTCACTGTTCCGAGGATTTCTACACGTTCTTTAGTCACAGCCTCGCATTCCAGGACTTCGTGGGTGACTGATTCCTCTGCGCTGAAACAGCCTCTCCCAGCCGTGTGCATGAGCTAGTATTTATATACAAAGACAAATTAAAAACATGAAATATTGTTACCCAATGAACCCAGGCGATAGTTAATGGTAACAAGGAGGAGATCCTTGTCCAGTAAATAGTGGGGCCCAGCTGACCTTCCCGACACTGAGTAGTAGCTCCAGCGTGGATGTACACCACCACGGGTAAAAGGGAAGTGATATGTCTGTGTAGTTTAAATAATATTTATTTAATCTTGAATATACACACACAAATATACCTATTATATTTTTCTCTTAAATTCTTCTTACGTGTAGTGTTTATTAGAAAAAAAAAACAATATAATATTTAAAAAGTGAATAAGTTTTTCTCAAGAGAATCATTTCTCAGTTCTAAATACCTGCTTCCCGGTTTGTACACGTTTAGTCTCAGACAATCTTCGTCAAGGAAGTAGCCCGGGTCAGCATCTTGTGGACACGCGGGGCCTTCCGCTGTCGCGTTTCTTCCTTATATTTTGTTAGTAACACTGGCAGCTATCAAATATATATAATTATCTTTTTTGTTAATCTACTACTCGAACTACTCGAAGGCAAATTAGCAATATTAATTTCTAAGTATACCTAAGGCTGGATACGATTTTTATTTACAGTTTTGGTCCCGGATCTCCATTAATTTTGCACAAACTGATTCTTCAAAACTATGTTTATAAAAATAGAGACTTTGGTAACTACTTACTCTGAACCGCAGTTCTCCGATGGGTGGTTCCGCATAGCGAATGCCCCGGAAGGCGTGTATGGGACGGCCACGGCGTGACGTCATCAAGGACCCCACTATAGGGCCCGATGGGGTCACGACCGTTGGCGACCCACCGACTTCAGCTGCTACTAATCAGGTGTATGATATATATTAACTGAGCTCTAATGAAGTGAACATTTTTCATAATATTCAGCTTACAATCACAAGGATTAGCAGACTTATCCTTTAGAACCGAAATATTTTTGGATTCGAAGGGAATTGAATCTAGGACCTTCTGAATAAATATATTAAATAAACAATGCGATTGTCAAACAAAAGAAGCATTGATTTGACTATACAATATTTTTCCAAACTTTCTTAGTATTCTCTAGAAATAAAAAATATAACTTTCGTTTTCTCTTCTGTTGTCTTACAATTCTCTTCTCAGAAAGAATCTTCTCTCGCTTCTCAATCTTACTTGTATCGTTTAAATTTACCTTTAACAGAGCTGAACACACAAACAAACCAATAAATAACCAAACACGACGCGTGCACCATCTTACGATACAGCAAGAAAGTGTCGCCTTTGTGTCAGCTGATTCGCCTTTATCTACAAACAGGAAAATAGCATTATAGTTATCAGTGACAGTTTTTCCTCGTAGGTAAACTCACAACTTCAGGTAATTCACCTAAACATGTCTTTAACTGACCTAAATACGTAACCTAAAAAAACATGAATATGTTTTCCTTCATTAAAGTTTACGTATCTGAATATAGTTAACCTATTCACTCAACTCTTCAAATAAATAACAACGCTACCATCCGCAATAGTAATTGCGGTATTATTGAAATCTTTGAGACTAATTTTCGAAAAGCTGTATTTAAAACTATTAGCTCTTAAATACTGACAGGCGCTTTATTACTGTCTAACTTGTAGGCGTTACTTTAATGTCTCCACTGTCAAATCAGTCCATATCTTCAGAATGTCCAATTGAATATACAATTTTTTTTTGCACCATTAATGAAGTCTACTGCACGCACTTAAATATGCAATAACTTTAAGCGGCTTATTCTAAGTAGTGTCTATGTGTTTGTAATAGTTATAATACCGTATTCCGTGTGAGAGTCTCAATGGGACTAGAATTCATAAACGGAAAGTTGCAGTTTAATGCTTTCGCCCATGTTAATATTACGAATTCGTAATATATTTAAATAATATATTTTTATTAAATCTTAATTTCTATATAAACAATTAATATGCGTATAAAATCGCAGGTACACATATTATATACAGACTCTGTTCCTTTAAAAATCTGAACACCTTTTCATTGAAAGCATTGTAAAGTTCCCACTGCAATTATTTAAACAAGTTCAGGGAAGTGATTAAATAGGTTTACATATAGAGAAGAGTTTTCATTAATTTCATTTGTGAAGATGAACTTCTCTATAATTTATATCACTTCTTTAAATTTGAACAAATAACTACCCTTATGCTGTTCCCAATGATTATTTGATCGCTAGAAAAGTTGAAGGAATAATGCGCTGGGTCACAACCACGGAGAGGCGTCCTTTCACCGCATTCCCCGCTATTGATGCTCTTACATCTCAGCAGTCTGCAATCAGCACTCAGTAGTGAGCAGTGTTAAGCGTCAAGTGAGCGTTGTGAAATGCGGTGACGTTCAATAGAAAGTAGATAGCTATTTTGTGTTTAAGATACAATTCAGAACAAAATGTTGCGGTTCCTGCTTCTTTTGGTGAGTTTAAACCTAACTACGTTTATGCGGTTTTAGGCCCAATGAATAAAATATAACCACACAGTCACCCGATCGGGTCTTTTTTTCCGGTCGGTCCTTTTAATAGCAAATTGAACAGAATTTTCATAAGGGTATAAAAACTTTTCGGTACATGTATAGTTTAATGTTCACACATTAAACTATGATGAATGTGAATGAATTGAAATTGTTTTTTATTAAATAAATGTTTAAGAATGTGAACTCTAACTTCGTCCACCACGAACCACTAAGTTGTCTGTTTAAACACGCGTTAATGCGTCGCTTTTTACAAAACTGGCGAATGAATTAATAATTTAATAAAAAGTAGTTCTTGAACTTTGAGAATTGATTAGTTCGTGGCAATAAAGCACGTTGGTTTCCGTGTGCAACTGTGTATTGTAAGAAGTGTAAGCGGAACGGCAATGTTATGGTCTAGTTAAGAAAGCGCTCCCAGCACGATACGTTGCTATCTGTGTCAGTCACAGTTATGTGGCAATCCGGTAGAAGCCCTTTTACCACCGTTACACTCGCTTTATAACATTAAGTTTGACGCCAGCTAATTAGAAAGAATAAAGTTAGGTATACCTAGGTAAGATCTTGACGTCTCTGTACATCTCGTGTAAAAGGAAACACAACTGCCGACAGCAGTAATAATAAGAATCCCATATCTCAATCAATAACATTAAAATATGACGAGTAGTAAAGAAGTGATAAATTAATAATATTGTCCTAAACAGTGTCACGCTTAGAAATCATCAGAGTATGTTAGATTGTGTTGAAGAATGCGATGCCGTTACGCATGCGCCATGAATATCGTATCAACAGACCTCCGAACTGATATTCGGCTCGGTTTTGATTTGATGATGATTTATTATACCTCCTTCTCTCTAACTTTTTCAGTTTACTAATATTATAACAAAACATAAATTAATGGTGTTATAATGTACATAGTTTCGTTATGTTCGACTTAATATAACTATATTGAAATTTAAACATTATTTCGTTAAGTGAACTAATATTCTATAAGATATAAGTATGATCTATTGACATCTGTACAGTGTTGAACAAAAGTATAAATAGTATAATAAAAGTATATTTCTGGTCTTTGCCGAATGGAGGCTAAGGCTTTGTGGTCCAGTTTCATCAAAACTGACGTCATACCGCCTGTTAGTCGGCCTTCACACAGTGCCGGGGGCGGTCACTGCCCTTATACTTAATTCTACTTTCCTCAGTATGTAGGCTAATGATTAGCACTGAGAGATAGATAGATAGATATGGAACATGATGAAGTAAACACAGGTATTAAAAGTTCTAGGTTTTTTCTTTTTTGTTTAAAAGCACCTCAGAAAATCAAATGCTAAAGCAATGCTAATCTCAATAAACTTGTATTCTAAAAAAATCTATATTAAAGTATACGAAAATGTTATAGATTCTATAACACTGATAATAGGTACGTATAGTTATTTTTGGGATAAATTACTGCAAATTCCGAGAATCTACGAGGACTTGATACTTATTTAAATATGTAAATTAAAATTACAAATATACGGTGATATTTATAAACTACGAGATTGTTAATCCACGGATTTTACTATTTGACCTACTGACACTGAAAAGTTTACTGGATGTGATTATTATCTACCTGTTGTACATTTAATTAAAGACATTTATACAAACACTAAATAAATTAGAAAAGAGATATTTAAATAAAACCACGGACCAAATTAATTAGCAAATACTGCAAAGCCCAGTGCGCTATTTATTTATCTGTAAGAATATTATTGGTGTAGCTGCAGTGTATGTTTTTTGTATGTAAGCAATAAGACGAGATATTACTATGTATCGAACAAATGTTTTCCGATCGCATCTAGATAGTAAAGTTTTTCAAATGCCAAAAAATTTAATTAAAAAACAATACCACTCCTGGTGCTACCGGAATAGCTTTATTATATCATTGGCCCAATTTATTATACCACTCGGGTGGTGATACGATAATTGGTACAAGAAAGCGTGGGGCTACATCCTGGAGACGAGGAGCTCAGCCCTCTACATTTAGAGTGGAGTGCCTCCCAAGTTTAGCCTCATCGCCTCGAACAAAGATCATATTATAAACTGAGGGTAATATTTTAACATAAGTAAATTAAGTAAGAGGAGGCTCTATTGGGTTTGACATACATACGCAGGTCATACTTCGCTCCAAGTCTCGACTTCGAATATTAGGTATACTTAATACATATACGTGGGGCGTTCAATAAATAGTGGTAATGCGATACATTCTCTTTAGACAAAAAAAAATCAGACAAGCATAGTCCAGAGACTTGATTTTTCGTGACTAGACTAGATTTTTTTTGTGTCTGCATTAGAAACAATAATAATAAAAAACAATCAATCAAAGTAATTTGTTTGCGTCGTGTCTGAACGTATTCTTAAAAATGGATAGGGAAAATTAGGGATTCATACTCAGCACACCAACTCACAACCAATATGGAGACGTATTGGTGGTGCGTTGGTGTGCTGAGTTCAAGCAAGAAGAACTTCCATTACCGTCGACCCCCGCACAGGGCGGCCTACATCAGTGGTGACTGAACATATGATTAAAATAGTTGAAATCATTATCTTGGCGGTTCCTCGTATTACTATTTATTTCATAGCAGAAGAAATGATTTCCGCCCGAATTGCGATTGCTGCTATTAATAAAAGCTGGTTTCCGATTGTTCCTTATTCACAGGAAAAATCACAAGAAGCCAGTGATTTTTATCAATTTTCGCGGTTAAAGAAGGGGGGCATAAATTTGAAGATCTTAGTCGCCGCGGTACACATATTTTAAGGAAATAGGCAAGGAAAATAACATTTAATATAGGATAATCAAATCAATCATTACATTTATTTATTGAACACCCCTAATAGTGCGTAGTCCAAAATGATATTTAGCACACGTTATTAGTGTGACGTACAAATTCATAGTATGAGAAGTCAATGTTCTTCAATTGCTTAGCGGGAATAATGAATAATGACTTGTCAGCTCTGATTACCTTCATGAATGCCTTATGTAAGTTTACACACCGATGAAGATTCAAATTTTATTAATTATCATCATTAAAATTTTACAAACGCAATACACATGAAATGTACTAATACAGTGTGGCCAAAAAGTCGTGGATCACACAACTAGGAGTTAGATGGGGTCATCAGCTGGAAAAAAATGTTCTACGGAAGATCCTTAAACGTCGAGTTTATGGTACTGTAGAACAAATGTTGTTTTGTTTTTCGTCCTAGAAACAAATTAGAGCCAGTCATGGCCATGTCTAATTTGTAGAATCCCTATTAAATGCGCCAAACTTGTAATACAGGGTCACTTTTCGGTAGAGTATATTTTTTAACAGTGTGTTTCGAAGTAAACAAGAAGTTATGATTTGAGATATTTTCATTTTGTAAAACTTAATATTATTTTTAATACTGGGTTTAACAACCATAAATAGTATGTCTAACGCAAGATCTTATCAGTACCAATCTAGTGGATAGTATATAAAAGACACAGGTGTAGATTTGTCGAAGAATTAGTGAAAAATGTAAATTTTCTTATGAAAACGCAAAATAAATTATAACTCTGCAGGGGTCGAGTTTAAGGACCTGTAGAATTTATTTTTGCAGCTGATGACCCCATCTAACCCCTAGTTGCGTTTGATCCACGACTTTTTAGCCATCCTGTATATATGCGGTGACCCTTATTAAGGTGTCTAGATTTAAATGTAACATAGAAGATTATACCTAGATAGACGTAACAGTAAACAATTGAGAGCAAAATTTCCCAATTTAGATAAAAAGCTCTCACGCGGCGGCGGTTGACCTCAAATCTTATAAAGACTGAGAAAGTAGACTCAAAAGGAAAACTCTTTGGTCATGTAAACTTATAAAAAATCGTTAAGTGTTAATAAGGAATTTTAATAATCTATAAATAAAATATATTTTTTTATGAATAAAATCGCCTGTTTACAAAAATTGACCTAGAAACAAAGACAATAGAATCTCAATTTTAAATCAGACATAATTTTCAAACAGATACGATGAAAGTATTATTAAGTTAATGATCCAACCTAACTACACGTATCGAACAGCGAAGAGCAGCATAATACAATACAAATGTCGATATAAGCGTATCAAAGCACAAATTGTATTATAATGATGACTCGGATAAGTGCTCGTAAGTAGCATTTCACTTTTCATTCGAATTACGAAATTTAGAAATTATTTCACCTAGTTTCTAGTTAACAGTTTCGCTATCATTTAGTGTTTTTTTTGTTATTACTTATGCACCGCCCATGCTGGTTATTCGGTAAATATTTCAGTCCCTTAAGATCTTTATTGGCGATCCCAATAGAGTGTTCGCCGAAGTTTAATCACTTCAACTAGGACTTTAATTAGGAAAATATGAAATTCAATTTGGAAAGCCAAACAGACATCCCTATCGTCCGTGACTACCTAGAGGTTATTTAAGGTGATATAGTAAAGATTAAAAATCTTTTCAAAATCGAAATATTGAAATTACAGTATTGTCAGCGACTAGGGCAGGTGAGACACGCATGTCTCTAAGATACGGTTACTCGTCCGTTACTCTGACCTGCATTCCGCTTCGACGCGTCTCACTTGTTTGTATGTATTGTATATGCACGTATTTATTTTACGGCTTTAAGGAGCAGATTTCAAACACCAGTTACTATAAGAAGATGAATTAATACACAATTTATGAATGTGAATAATGATAAACACATCCATCTCTATTTTTCCAGACATTTACAGTAATCATCCAGGCGGATGAGCCCTCCGCTTCACTTGCAGGGGAAACTAAGACCCTCCCGGCTTCCGGCGACAATCACACCGACCCAGAAGAGCCGCCAGAAGGATATTACGCCTTCGTCGAGTCGCCAAACGCAACGCCACCGAGGTAAGGTTTATTATGTAGATATTATAAACGAGATTGCAATTTAAAAACAGAATATTGTTTAAATACAACACAAACATGTTTACGACTTGCGCCGGCGCCGTTTAAACTTTCACCGGTTGGCTCTAACAATAAATTAACTATTTTTACTGGCAAATAAAATGATTGATGTTACAGGGTCCGCCCACCACCGTACCGACAGGTGGCATCGGAATGTCCCGAAGCGAGCGAGTCCAAGGCCCACGTAAGCGCTAACAACCTTTGCGGAGACCTCAACCGGGGACTTATACCCCGTAACCCCATGGGCCAGAGCCCCAACGGTGAACCATATCCTTTGTGAGTCATACGACATCTCCCACTCAGAGGAACTACTACAAAGTAGATCGTTCATTTGTTACCCATATTTTCTCGCTCTAATAGTCTCGATATGTATCTTAAGCATACCAACATACATACAAAATATAAGAATTAGCTTGTCCGGGATAAAAAGTTTCACATTAATGTCACATCCTGACCATACATGTTGTTTTAGTGAGCTGATTCGCAACCATACTCTGCGCTACTTATCCCGAACTCTGCCCGTGCTGCGCGCTGACGACGCTCTGCCCCGCGTCGCTCACCTATCCGCTGCCGCTCCCGCCCCTGCCACCGCCGACACCGCTACTTACGGAGCGCCCTTGCCGCACGCCCTTCCCGATGTACAGCACAACAGGTGTGTGTTGCAACGATGTTCTAATGGATCATCACTAATTTGGCAGTTTTTAAGAATTCGTGACGGACAATGTTTTAATTTTCAAGATTGGAAGAAAGAGGACGGGCGGCTCGGGCGCGGGAAGATCCTTGGGAAATACCGGACAGCGAACTAGAAATGGAGCACCGAGCGGACACTCCCCGCGAGAGCCGCAAGTTCTGCGACGGCGGCGGTGTGTGAGTATATTCTTTATATTTTGTATAACGAAAAAGGAGTAGCTTGAAATCTCAGAATGAGCTTTTATTTATTGTAAATCTTATAAATTTCAAGTTTTATATTAAAATAAAACATATGAAATTGGCGTTTTGTCGTTGTGGCCACTGACATCGAATATCTCCTCTTTGGTTAGGAATTCCAAATTCAATTATGTACAGTTATTTACTCGTTTGTTTTTCGAAATCCATAATTCATTTTTTTTCTTTGCGTCTATAAGTATTTATAAAATGGAAAACATGAAATATCACGTTATATATGAGCACTTGTTCCGCCGTGGCGCTAGGGGTGCTGAAACGGCTCGAAGGATCAATGTGTATGGCGACGGTGTCGCAAAAGAAAGCACCTTGCGTTTTAGTTCCAATGTTTTTGTTCTCGAAATTTCGACCTGCAGAACAAGCCCCGTGGACGGCCCGAGACCAAACTTGATAATGAAGAATTCAAGGCTTTTGTGGAAGCAGATCTACCGCAAACTACGTCTGAGTTAGCTGCAGGCTGCGGTGTTAGTGATAAAATTGTATCCATTGTACCCAGTTAAAGGGATTAAAATTGGGAAGGTGAAAAAACTTGAAAGTAAGAATACCTTACAAATTGAGTAAGGCAAATCGGCAAACGCGCGTCGACTGCTGCGTTACTCAACCGGCACAATAATGTGTACAGGTACAGACCTGTGATGAAAAGTCAATCTTGTACAATAATTGGAAAACACAGGTTTGTAACGTATGTTCATTTCATTACTCCATCTTTTCTAGTATGATTGAACTAATTTATCCAATAAATGGACCGAGAAAGGAGTTGCATCCTTTCTTCTTCAATGTTAGATTTAAATTTAAACAATGAGCTGGAGTCAAGGGACTTGGTTCACAAGGATCTTCACTTAGTATGCCTAAAGGCCTGGAATTAAGAATTGCTTCAATTTGACTTAAAACCGTTAACAACTCGTCATAAGATAACAATTGTTTACCTATCACCCGGAATAAATGTGTCTTTACACTTTTTATTGCCGCTTCCCAACTATCACCAGAGTGTGGAGCGTTAGGCGGAATAATTTGCCATGTAATACGATTTTCATTCAATACGGAGCGAAAGTTCTCACTGAATGCGTTAGAAAGAATGAAATTTTGGAGTTAAATAGGAACGTGCACCAATAAAATTAGTTCCATTATCCGAATAAATTGCTTGGATTGGATAATTTTTTTCACTTCTTCTACCCCGTCTTCGAATAGGGGTATATAATAAAGGTCCACCGAAATCCACGCCAACCTGAGTAAAAGGTTTAGAAATCGTTAATCTACACTTTGGTAAGTCAGCCAAGCCATTATTGGCGCTGTTGCAGCTCTCGGGCGCAATTTAAAACATTTAATTTTAAATTGCACATTTAACACTGCCCAGGAGGGACCGTTTAACCATAAACTGTGAAGCGGTTAGACCACGGGATAAACAATCGGCAGGATTGGTTTTGCCGGAAATGTGGTAAAAGTTTGAGGGGATAAAACCTCCTGAATCTTCACGATTAAAGAATTAATGGAATATTTAATATTCAAAATGTCAAAACGAGAGGATATAACTATATTAGTTGTCCCTATTATATCATTCGAACAGCCACCAAACCCGTTCACATACATAGGTTCGGAAAACGTAATTAAACGTAATTTAATAGTAACTTTGTACAACACGCAGTATAAGTACGACAGTGGCTCTCAAAATCATTCATTACGAAATGATTTTGAGAGCCACTGTCTATAAGACAACGCAAAATATGCGGGTGCGGGATACCACGCGTATCAAAAGTACATACGCGGGCAGTACCAAGTAAAACCGATAACGGTTGTGATATCAAAGTATTCGCTGAATTCTGCACTGAACATAAAGAAATCGGCGCGTGAATGTTATTAGGTTCGTCTAAGGAGCCAGATGCGACAAGCGGAGTACTATCGACTAGCAATGACTCACGCTGCGACTCAATGGCTCGAGCGTTTGATCGCAGTCCATCCATTCATTCGCCTGTTTTTCAAATAAACTGGGATTATTGGAATTGCACGTTTTACAACTTTTAACAGAATTAGAATTTGTGGTTTTATGTTTAACGCTTAAACATTTTACGCAATAATTCCGTTTTTTAATGATATTGAATCGTTCTTTATCATTTAATTTTTAAAAATCTGGACAACTGTGTAACTGATCGTGAATTTTACTATTACATAAAGGACATTTTGAATTAGTTTGAACAGAATTAGAAGTTACAAAAGATTTTACGCTTTTGGAATATTTATTATTAGCCGGTTTTATCATAGTAGAATCTGTTCGTTCCAAAACTTTACACGGTTCCCTTAAAAAAAGTAATTGCGTATAACAGGGTATTTTTTTCTAAAGGAATTCTCAAATGAAATAATTGTTTCGTTGCCTAATTTTTTAAGTGCCAAAAATAAATGTAATGTTGATAATTTTGTCAAGAAAACTATTTAAACCGTCTGTAGAAGACGTTGTTAATGTTTTAAAATTAAAAATATTATCCAAATCCAAAAGCCAAGTGACCGTATGTCTTGATATTTGTCAATTAAGGTAGAATAAATTAAATCATAATTATTTGCCGTTGGGTTTATGCCGGCGATCGCAGTAAGGGCCTTCCCTGTTAGTTGACCACAAGGATAGAACACCTTTTCGGAATTTGACATTTCCCTATTGTTGTGGAATAAATGGTTATAGGCTTCGTAGAATGAAGTCCAATTATTTGGGTCGCCATTAAATTGTGGTAATTTAATTGAAGGCAATTTTAACTTTGGGTGATCTAATTTCTCAACTATAGTACTTTTAATTTCCTGTAGCTTACCCTGTATGGTTGCGTACAGGTCCTCAAAGGACTCTCATGCGTGAAAAGAAGGAATGAATTGAGGATATGCTTCATTTACTCAATATTTAATTGAGATACTAAGTCATTAAATTCAGTACGAAGTGCTTGAATATTAGACATTTTGATTTGGAAAAATTTTTCGTCTTCCTTACTATTAAGGTTTAACGTCAAATCATGTAATGATTGAGTCTTAGAAAAATACGAATTTTGTCGTGCTTGCAATAATAATATGGAACTTGGAACATGTTCCAACTCGTTTGGTCGAACATTCACCGTCTTTTGTTCTTGTTCTTTTAACCATGTTATCTACAAATAATTATTAATTATTCCAAAATTAACGTTACAAATATTAAAATTAAATAAAAAGGTCACTCCCTTGCGCCATTACGCCGGGACACCACCTCCCATCTCCGGTTCGTGTGTCAAAGTCAAGTCGACAATTGTCATTGGTCATCCTTCTTTGATTGTCACCGAGCGCGAACAGACCTAATACTAAGAGCGTGCTCATATAAAGCCCACCATTACAAAGACATTATTTACCAAATAAAACTACGAAATACCAAAGGAAGAATCGTAATCGATCCAATTTTGTATATGTATCTTTCCAATATTACTTCTATTCTTGTCAATATACAAAAGCTAAAATAAAACTCAAAGTAGTACTAAAAGTGTATATTCTTAAATGCGAATTAACAATAATCAACATTCATAAGCGAGAGGCTCCCGACTCCGTCAGGTCTTTCAGGACGAGTTCGAAAGCGTCCGGACTTGTGCCATCCAACATCTTCACACGACTATCTTTCTCGATCTTTAACAAAATTAAATTGACTTTAATCCAGTAAAGGAGGCGAAGGGTCTTTTTAAACATAAGAATGTTGCATCAAAGAGAAAGTAGCATCCCAAGAAAACGTAAGAGTCCCTCACCTGTGCCTTGAAGCGCAAGTGCTCAGGCCAAACGCATTGTTCGAAGTACCCGGGCGTGTCGGGCGGGTCGTACAACCGCAAAGCGCGTCTCGCCGCACACTCGCCGTACTCCAGCACGAAGTAGTACCTGAAGCGGCGCATTCGTCACTCTACTAGAACTGTTTGAACAAGTATAAGCGAGAATGCAGAAACGACCGAATAATAACTCACCTTAAGTGACACAATTCGTTCAAAGGCCTGTGGTTCAGGACGGTGAATCCCTCGAGAATCAAAAAGCTCTTCCCGGGCACGCCCCATTTCCCCTCGGCCCTCTCGAGGTCGACCGCGTGAGCCCTGGTCTCCCCTCTCAGAGTGCGCAACACGTCGTCGTGCATCTTGTCCATGTCGAGCGCCGACAATATGTCGTAGTTGTTGTGTTCCACGCCCGGACACCTCACGTGCTTAGGGCTGTCGTCCGGGAGGAAATACTTGTCCTGATGAAACACGTATACCGGCACTAACGCGTCCCTTAGGCGGTTGGCCAATGTCGTCTTTCCGCCGCACGTGACTCCCGATATCCCGATCACTATCCAGTCGTTCACCATTTTTGTACCAATTCTCTCCGATTCTTTCAATATACTATAAATCTTTCCTATTAAATGGTATTTTCTCACAATTGCAGCATTTTTTCTATTTACACTATTATTTTGATTTGAGATATTTGTAGAAAGGTAATTCTTAAAAAATATACTCAGGGTCTGTTTTGCTATAAATAAGGGTACAAATGGAAGAGTGTGAATGAAATGAGTCCCCCGATAAAAAAAAGCCCCCAAACTGCACAGAACATTAGCACCCACTGTGGATTTGGTATGTACTTGTAGACATACAAATCTGAAAAATGTATGTCATTAAATTTAATGTAAATACCTAACTGAACTAGGCCAATATCTTAGTGACCCTTGTGGCAATTCACATCATATAATGTAAACCAAACATAACTCACCGCTGTCAAAGAAAGTATAAGAATTAACCCAGATCACAAATAAAGTGAAAATAGTGAATGTTGATATCAAAGTTACTTTTCCAATGACTGCATCTGACAAATCCATCCATACATTGCTTTAACTTTTTCTTTCTCTTCCTTGTTTTAAAGATTATTTGCAAAAATATGAGTTTTCAAAACTTTTAAAAGTTTCTTCAGGGAATAATATGGACTGTTCAATTTCAACTTTTTTCTCAAGTCTTTCTAGCAATGGTTTGCCTTTCACTGCTCTGTCTAAAATCTGAAGCAGAATATCATTTATGCACATAAATTTTGAGGCAATGTAATAACATAAAAGAGGTTTTAATAATGTACTAACAATACACATACATTTTCTATGAGTAATTTTACAATGACTTATTCATCTCTCATTACAATTAACCAAAACTTTTCAATACAGATGACATTCCGATAAGTAATTTCTCTATGTATGTAACAAAAAACTTTATGAACTTTAAAATTATTACAAATTTATTTATTATTTACTATACCTTTTGTGCCACCTCCGGCTTAGACACAGGAGCAGACAGTGCAAGCAACTTCCTTATATTGCTTTCTACTCGGTCTTCTTCGGGTGGTATCTCTATCTTATTTTTTTTATTTTCCCTTTTGTATGAATGAAAGCTTCCTAAAAATATCACTGTATGTTTAGAATTGCAAAAAGTTGATTTTTTGTTAAGATATTAGAAGATTGAAAAATATAAACTACATGTTCAAATTTTCTTGTTATTTTAGTAATTAAGTTTATACATTTTAAATGTGATTCATTGAGAACATTATAATATAATGGTAGTTCATTAACTACGTTTATACTATTTAAAATAAAACACATACAATGTTTGTTTTATGCGCCAAGGATTATATTATAATAAAGCAGACAAAATTTTGCGGCTAATAAGTATTATATAAAATGATGAAATAATTGCGCGAGGTCGACTTACCTTGACCCGACTTCAAACGTTGGTTTACTCGGGCACGCTTGTGTTTCTTAGTGTCGTTTTCTAAAATCAAACACAATTTTAAGAATATAACTCGTTCGTGCTATGCGCACAGCTAAAGAGCAAATATAACCTACCTTCAGGATCAACAAATGCTAAAGCTTGTTTCACTAAGGCTGTGGACATTTTAATGCATTAAATACCATTGAAAATACGTTTAGATTTTTTCAAAGTACCACTTATATTTTAATGAATGTAAACTTTAGCAGAGGGGATTTAAGTTCTAATAAAAAAAGAATGTAACAGAATTCATGTGCAGATTGTGCACTTGATAAAACTAAACGTCATGTTCATTTCATGTCATGTCAGTCATGGAAGTGTCAAAGTCAAGCTAAATGAAAGACGGCAGCAGCTGTAATTTAAAATGTAACCATAGATATTGAT
This sequence comes from Pieris brassicae, assembly GCF_905147105.1. NCBI lineage: Eukaryota > Metazoa > Arthropoda > Insecta > Lepidoptera > Pieridae > Pieris > Pieris brassicae. The sequence goes on along the minus strand of NC_059670.1, from coordinate 11,793,088 downwards.
TTTAAAATAAGGAAACAATCAAACATATTATGTTGATTTAGTTTTTTTATGTCTGTTTATAAACTTAAGTTAATTGTTTTTCGAACGTTTTGCATCAAAATCACCACAAAGCTTTACTGTTCCTACAGGTTTGTTATCATTTATATGTATAGAAGTTATTCCAATAAATATTAAATGTGTGCTTAAAAAAATCTCGAAATCGGAAAAGCCAAACAACAACATGTCTATAATGTAATACTGTTCGTATAGACATATATATTATAAGTTATATTATTTCATATATCTATTAGCTTTGTCTTATAAATCAAAGTGTTGTTTCTTGTAATTTTTCATTGTACCATTATTGGGTTAAATTTTAAGATCAAATTTTTTTATCAGGGCCATCTGTTGAGAGAAGAAATTTCATAACAGATGGACATGGATTTTCTTTGCAGTAAAGAACAAAATTGCTATTATATGTACATATGATAATTTATAGGCTGCGTTTAATGAGATCTATTAAAAAAATACCATACATTTAAAAACATGGTTTCTACCATTACTTTTGAGCGTTTTTTATTGAGGTGGATTTTCTACATCATTTATATGTCTTGTTATAAATATAAGGATTCCTTATATAAATTACGTAATTATGACATTTGTTCGTGATAATGGTAGTTTGTGTACATAGCTAATTATAAAATAATCATTTCAAATTTTCAGTTTCTGTATGTTGTATCGGGCTATTAATGGAGACTCTGCTGGACCTGAACGTAGGGAAGACCCCGGAGTCGCGCCGCATACTCCGCACGGACCACACAGATACGAGGTCGGTATTTCAATTTTTCATTATTTCACATGTCTTTTGTATTCATTGCTTAATCTTACCAACGCAAATTACAGGGTCCCCCCACACCATGTCCTGCGCGTGTAGAATATGCCACTCCCGTATTCGCTCGGAATTACCAGGGTGTGTGGCGGTACGTGGTACAGATACCCTACGAGGGATACTTTACACAAACCGTTGAAGTCACACGGTAAGTTTAAATTTATCTGTTTCGTCCGATATCATAATATTGTATGCATCACTAATCGGAGTCCTAAGGAATATCCTAAGTGGTCGTTAATGGTGTCCTACGAATGTAAATGTAAACTTAAAGTATTTGTTAGTTGCATGCAGTCTCGATGCCATTACTTAGAGGGCGGATGTTTGAGTTCGCCGCGCTGGGTGTCGCTGCTCGTCGCCGAAATGCATTATCCATCGACGCCGCAACAGCCGGTAAATTATATTTGGAAGCCTTATTTTTCACACACTTTTGTCTATAATATTATTAACAAAAATGTACGATTTAGGATTACCAGCAGTTCGGCACACAGACAGGGGAGGTGACGACCGAGAAGCCCATGCACTGTGATGGACATGACGAACTAGGATGTTATCAGGTACTTTGTCACTGAGATTTAAAACTAACTTTAAAATAAATACCGTGTGACAAGCAGTGACAACATGTCTCCGAGTGTGAATCTTTGCAGGTGCGGTTGTACTACGATTGGTTTCTGGTGCCGGGCTCTTGCAAATGCTGGCGTCCAGACTACTTCGCGCGGTACGTCCGGCGCAGACACAACGAATTGTAATTCATTACTTGATTGAGGCTGCCGCAATGTTTAAAGGGATACCCGTTCTGAAGCTTTCGCTGGGACTCACTAAATGACTGATTGTGACTATTATTTAAAGGCTATATTATTTAATCAAGAATTCATATTATGTAACATCTTAAAAACATTACCATGACTTCTTTAACCATGATTGTAATGTTTTTGCTAACTGTAGGTATCCAATGTACATACCCTATAACGTAATGTTAAAGGTAGCTATTCGGTGCTAGGCGTATACTAAGACTGTTGTAGTACTAGGATATTAACCACGTGTAATTTATAATAATATTGTTAGTATTAGAGCGATAGAACCTCAAATGTTTATATATATAGATGTCTAAAATGGATGTTAATAGATTTAAGGAGTTTTTCACACAGCTCTACAAAATGCCGTCCTATAATTAAATTTGGGTGCATTTCGATCTCTGTGAATTTAAATAAATTTTGTTAAAAATGTAAGTAATTAATACATAGCTCAATGTGCATTTATTAATAGTGTTAAGTGTTTATTAATAAGTACATACAACTCAATCTTTGGTCTGAAAGCATATTAAACTTTTTAAAAACACTTGGTTTTTGTGACACATATCAGCCGTACCTATTTCACACGATCATTAATTAACTTAATACCTATCGACCCCATTGCCACACAAACAACGGAAAATCGTGACTATATCACTAATTACTTGTTCGGCGTGTATTTAAATAACGGTTTTATATTAAATGTGTATTTATAAATTCTTCCTTCCTTTGGTTTACGGGTACTACATATTAAACACTAGCTAGTCATATGCTCGATAAAGTTGTGAATGTTTACAAACTATTAACTTCAAGTGTTAGTAATTATTTAACGAATGTCACAAAACATTGTACTCAATTTATAGAATACTTATTCTTGGTAAGTAAAGAAATGTAATATCGCTATAAAATATTTAAAAGTGAGATTGTTTTGCGACGGAAAAAATGCAAAACTAGTAATTGGAACTAAATGACTATTTGTGCATCAGTATCCGGGCATCCTTTAAACCAAATATAAATTACATAATTATAATAACTTCTAGCAAAAATACTACTTTAATACTACCTACCGACCACTTGTACCTAATTGGTACTTCTTAAATCAACAATCACATTTCCACTTTTATCACCTTTTTCGAAACATTTCAAATTATACTTATACAATAGAGTCGCCAAATTCGTGGCTTTTGATCACTGCAAGTTGTTATTAATTATACGATCAGATTCGACTGTATTGGTACCTACTGTAAGATCGGTGGTAAAGTTTGTATTATCCACCTAATTAATGAAGATAAAGTGACAATACACATATTTTAAATTACCCGACTCCTAGAATAAATAATCTTTTACAAAAGGGGTTTGAAGATAATATTAATCATCAAGCGTCGCTGAACACTTTCGGTGATTCTGCCCTCGCTTCACTTTGTCTTTCGTCACTTCTTGAAGCCTCACGCTGACCCGTATCACTGCTAGACGTTCCCGCATCCAAGTCTCGAAAAATATTTTGTCGTCGGCTGTTGTAGAAGTGGACGGCTGGGATACCGTCCTTCGGGTTTGTAAATTCCACGTAGCATGCGGAGTAGGGTGGAGGCGGTTCCTCGTATCTATGTTTACGAGAGCATTCAGAGTAGGGTGGAGGCAGGTCATCAGGGAAGTCGGCGTCGACCGCCTCCGAAGGAGAGTCTAACGTCACGGGCGGCGTCTCCACTTCTGGAAAATTTAAATCACACTCACTAGCCGCATTAAAATGAATAATCTCTTAATAGCACATATACATAGAAAAAACTTACGACTCGTCGCTAATACGTTAGGAGTGGGCCACTCTTCCGACCGACTTCGGCGCCCTGCGAATTTATAAACGAAATCGATTTCCCTTTTGTCAGTTTACGTGAGATTTTCTACTACAACTTACAACGTAGGTAGTTCCGGGTGAAGAAACGGTCGGTCGCTCGCAGCAGAAACAAAGCAGCAAGCAGCAACAGTGCGCCTGCCGCCCAGCCCCGCGTCGCACGCCACACGCCTGCACTATCCGCTGCTTTCACCTGGGGCGTCTTCGGCTGCAAAGTGTGCGCTCATAAGGAAAAAATCTCTGCCAACCATGACAGGCACATTTCTGTTAAAGAAAGAATTGTATTTAGGTACCGATACAGAGATCGTGTCAACATTAAGTAGTAGTTGCAAATGCAGCGGATAAATCTCAATTTAACATAGGTAAGTCGTAGGTACGTCCGGTAGCCAAGAACTGACGACCGTGTTAATTTGATGTCGCTAGCGTATCTAATAGGCACCGACCACAGAATCAAAGAGTTCCTGTAGATTGCGCGGCAACACCACGGGCCGCCACGTCGCCGGCGCCAAGCCCTCTTCTAGGCGATTGTTCACTCTGAAATATTTATATTTTATATACTTCTAGATATAAACGCAAAACGTAAGTTGGCAAATACTGTTATCTGTAAACGGTTACCTCAACAGATGATCTGTGTGTTGCGGCCGATACGGCTGAACTTCATCCAAACGTCGGCGATAATCCCGTAGTCGTCTCAGCTCAGCGAGGTGAGCGATGTGCAACTGAGCTGCAAATTGAGTCAGCTGCTCCACGCTTAGCGTCCTTTGCCGCACGCGGTATCCATCTGGAGGTCGCGGTGACACCTGCTGCATCTGTAGAATACCAAATGATTTTAATCTAGTACTATGCAAAGTGTGCCTTGGGTTTAGATATAAAAAATAGCATTTATTCATTTTTTTGACGGCGCAAGCGTCGCGAACGTAAGCTAGAAAGATAAAGTTAAAAGCACTTAGATAATTTTAATAGCCTGAAAAGCTATAATTTAAAAACAGACTAACAAATCTCTATGCGATGACTGTACGGACTATTTCCGTTTATACAGTAGGCATGTTTAACCTACAGAAAACAGACCCTTAAAAACATTGAGGTAAGTAATAAAACTGCTTGTCCTATTCCGTTAATTATGCAGAAATTCAAGTGTTGCAATAATATTTAGCGCGTTCATGTTGCTTGACTTATTATGTCAGTTTACTTGGAATTGCTTAATAATTATAATTACATGGTAGATTATATTTCAGCGACGAAACAGTTACAGAAATTATTTTACACTACAAATCGCAGAAATTTAATGACGAGTGTATACTGACATATATAAATGTTATTATTTAAAATAAAATGAAGTGCAGCTGATTTGATTTCAGTACCGTGCATTTCTAAGGACGAATATCGTCTGATTTTGTTCAACATTTGGTGAAGTCCTTACTTGGCTTTCTTAATAACATATTTTCATAACAGAATATGTTCAATAATGAGAAGTCCAAGCTATCTGTAACCATCTATAATGCAGTGATGTAACAACTGTTTTAATTGATTATAAAAGTAGCATAAGCCTACTCGCTTTTATTTAATGTAATTGCTTCTCATAAGTAAATACCTTGCCTTGTACATCCGTAATAGTTACTGTTTTTGATTGAGTCTTTATATTGACGTAAATTTTAATATTATAATATAAAAAAAAACAAGATTATTGTGAGTATGCAATTAGCACTGACCGAAGCCTAGCAATATCTGATCGGCTTAATCTCTTTAAACTTACCATAGCAATTTTAAATCACATATAAAAATCACTTTATATTATTCATATCGCTGGGAATTTGTAAAATTATTAGGAAGAGAAACAAGGTACAGTGATGTTATTAGCAAACAGACCACGAGCATGCGCGGTCTATGCCTGCTTCATGGCGACTGGCGAGAGGCGAGGAAACATCGCGCGTGCGTACTCACTTTTGTCTAGGCTCGCAGCCCCTATTATTGTTATTTTATTGAACATCAAAGATAAGGCAAAAGAAAATAAAATTTTGGTTAACAAGCACAACACACACTATTATTGTACTTTTTCGCTCGGCAAACTTCTTAGAGTTGCTTTTAAATTTTCATTCTACCAATGAGGATTCTAACATTATCTTTAAAAAAACCCATAGGAACCGACTTCAAAAACCCAAGGAGGAAGTTATCAATTCGGCGCCTTATTTTGTACATTCAACAATGTTCCTCCATGCGTGTCCGAGCTGTATGATCAAGATATGATCGGTATTAACTGGAAAATCTAATGAAACATCTAAAATCGCTCGCTGCATCGTGATTATACGTCGATGATTTATTAACCTAAACCATTAAATAAAACGGATTTATATGTATAAATGAAGATAACCGGGGTATAAAAATAAAATAACTATAATATTTATAACTAGTCTGGCCATAAATACTGTTACATAAAAACTTTTTCTTTTTTCAACTTTTTAATTATTATTAATTTGGAACACGTATATTATTTTAAAGTCTTCTTTAGATTTTGCGCCATTCACATATTTTTCGTGTTAATTATGAATGGGTGTTAAAGACATTAAATAGGATTGCAGTGATCGCCTTGCACAAAGTGGGTATATGCCGTCGGTTATATACCAGACCCTTCAAAAGCTTGCTTTCTGCCGTATGTTCTTCGTCTGTCGTAGACCAGAAAAGATCGGGGCGGCCGCGTTCTGTCAGAACAACAAATCAATCAATAATGCTGCTAAACTCCATTAGGAAGAGAAAAATCTTATCGCGAGAAATAAAGATTCCCGCTAGGACTCTGTCGCGTACTATAAAACAATTCCTGAAGCTCGGTGCTTATCGTCGTTAGAGTTGAATTGAAGAAAAATTGAAGAGAGTTGATCGATCAAAACGCCTTCTGTCGCGATACGCAGAAGAAAAGCACAGAAATATCATGTTTACCGATGAAGTAAAATTCACGATTGAAGAACACTACAATAAGCAAAATGATAAAGTGTATGGTCACAGTTTTAAAGAAGCTGCTCAAGTGGTGGCGGAAAGGTGCAACGTGGTCATCATTCTGCGTCTGTGATGGTGTTGTAGGGCGTTACTTCTTTAAAACTTCATTTTTGTAAAGGAGTGAAAACTTCAGCCAAAGTATATCAAGATACAGTCTTGGATCATGTTGCATGCATGGACTTACCAGCAGGATTATGCAACTGGTCACAAGGCACGAACTACCCAAGCCTGGCTTAAAACCAACGTTCCGGACTTTATAAAAGCTGAAGACTGGCCCTCTTCTAGCCCAGACGTCAAGCCTTTAGACGTCAAATTAGGGTCAATTTTAGAGATCATAGCGTGCTCTAAACGATACGGCGACATCAACGGCGGCTAATTAGTTAATTGTGATATAATAACTTTGTGTGATGTCAAACGTTTGGGAACGAATGCATCGAAAATTTGAATTTTACCACGCCACACTTTCGTCGCGCGCGCTTTCTTGACTACGTGACGACTAGCTAGACGAAACTTCAACATATCATAACATGGTTCTAAGTTAAAAAACTAAAATTTCTTACGTTAAAAAGTGTACCTTTATTCTTTAATTCTTAAAATCAGAATTAAATGGTGGCTAAGATCTTCAATGGTTGAAGACCGCCTAACCGGACTGGCACTTCTCGTTCATAAAAACTTTTTTGTTATTTAAGTATATGTATTTTGTCTGTTTCTATTTAGTTTGTTGCAAACCCTTGTCGTATCACCTCTGCACCTTGGCGGAGTTTTGTGTCATAGTCCTGGACATACCTCTAGCTGTTATGACAAATCATTCACCACGGTTATGGAATATAAACAGGCTGCCTCATTCCGTGCGTGATGGCTTCTCTGGATGTCTTCAAGAGAAGATGGCAATATGTACGTGTATATGTACAAGTCATTATGTGTTAAGTTTTTCAAGTGTACAATAAAGTATTATTAGTAATAAATTATACGTTTTGACCACGACTATGTGTCCTGGCGCCAAAGCTGGATCCGCCCTTGGGCGACATCGAGTCTCTTATATGCATTTTCATATGTAACAGAACTTATGGCTATGGACATTTGTATATGATTGCATGGATTGCATGGCTATGGATAGTTATTTTGCGAGGCTTATCTCACAAAAAAAAATCTTAATAAGTGTATCCTTATCGACCCAAATTAAATTAAACCTTATATGTACACACAGTACACACTCTTAATACCTAGGTAACACTGAAAATGTTTAGAAAATGAAAAACGGCTTAATGTAGAAAATTGCCAATACTTTTATAATTTTTCGAAGTAATCTCCGTTCCTCTCTACACATCGTCGCATTCGATGGAACCACTGCGAAAAGTAGTGGACCCATTTTTCCTTATGGGTCTCTTCTATGGCATTTTCATACGCAGGGCTCGTAAAGCGAATAACTCGAATTGTATCTTTAGTTACGGGAATAAATGAAAGTCGCAGAGCGCCAGGTCAGGACTGTACGGCGGACGACTCATTATCTCGACACCTGCCATAGTCAAATATTTAACAGCCCGTCTTGCGGAGTGCGCTGAAGCATTATCGGGGTGAAGGAGGATCCTGCTTTGAGGGCGCTGCTGTCGAGTTTTTTCCAAGACAACAGGCAAACAGCGATTGACATAGCAGTCTGCAGTAACTGTCCTTCCATCTTTTAGCACAACTTTCGTGCAATACCTTTCCGACCAAAGAATGAGGCAATCATCTTTTTTCCTTGACTTCTTCCTTTCTTTACCTTAGTTAGAAAGGAAACACCCACTGAGCTGATTGTCTTTTGGTTTCGGCTGTCATCACCTGTGATGATGTCAAATACAGCATTTGAGTCACCGCCGTTGAACTTATACATTTGGCGACACTAGTCCATGCGAAGGTGTTTCTAATAGACGGTTAAATTATGGGGAATCCATCTATTACAAAGCTCCAGGCGCCTAAATGTTCGTGTAATACTTTTTGAACTTGAGGTCACTCTCTTATTTTCCTCTATCATGCATCGCACAGCACTGATGTTATCTTCAGTAGTCGCTGTTAAAGGACGTCCCTCACGCGGATCATCATTGAGATTGCTACGTCCACGCTTAAACTCGTTAAACCAATTGTAAATAGTGGCACGATATGGGGCTTCAGTAAGAAATGCTAATCGCAGCCTATCATAGCTTTGTTGTTTAGTAAGCCCACATCGAAAGTCATAATAAATAATTAACCGAAAATTTTCTCGCGTTAGGTTAATTTTCACGTGTAACAAAAGTTATAGATTTGCCACCAATTTAAAAAAAACAAATGAATGCAATGTAATACATAAGGTTACCAAAGACTTCTAAAATTGAAATTCAAAAAAGTTTTCATTAGTAATGTCTCTAACTGGCCAGTTCTAAACATTTCAGTTGTTACCTACCTACCTACGTATTACTTTATATCTTGACATACTTCTGACGAAGTTTCATAAAGATCGAAGCTATATTATTAATGTATGAGATGAACAAGACATTCGGCTCAATATTTTGTCGCCGCCCAGTCTAGCGTTTTTAACCGATTACATTTACATTTAATTGTTAGTACGAGTGCAATTAATACAATTCGAAATTTATTATGGTCCTTTAGTAATATATTTTATTTATTTGCGGCCATATACATATACCTACTAATTTGTCATGACAACAGATAGTTTAATTCAGTTCTTGGATTATGACATTAAAAATACTCACTCCCCGGTATTACTTTTATTAGTACTAAGAAAGATGTAGTGCTCCATTTTTTATAAGGTTACCAACCTACGAACCTCGACGAACGTCTCAGTGATCTTACTGCCGAACCACCTCGTATCTTATATAAAATAAAGTAAACAAACCTTGTCATGTCGATAAAGTTGGTGTGGTAAATTTATATATAAAATAACACATAAAAAGAAATTAAAATCTATAGTTTATTTCATGAATTAATACCGTAAACTTTGCAAACTTGTCTTTATGATGATGCACCAATTTCGCTTTTAAATTACTTTTAATTGAGCTGTTTCTAATGTATGTACGTGCTACGATAAGTAGTCTACACAGAAAGTAAATTTTTTGCTATCAACTTTACACTAACATTTTGGCGCATTTCGAAAGCGAAACATAAATGAGCCAAGGTTACGGGACTAAGGCGATATTATGGGACAGATGGGGGTCACTGAAAACCGAGGAGAGGCTGCCACAGATCGATGGACCGCGACACTCCGGCGCCGAAAGAGCTGCGTTCACACCGAGTGTATCTTGCTGACATCTTTGGTATTTTCAGATTTTTTATTCGATCTTTGATGCATAATATATTTACTACTTATGATCACATCATTCCAATCAGTATTAATAGATTTCTGGCTACCGTTGAGGTTGCGATTAGGGGGTTAATATTTATAGCAGCCAAACTCAAAAATAATTCTATTCATTCCCATCATAAAACCTTAAGTAGTGTCTACGACGTGAAAAACCTACACAATTTCAGTGTATCACTTTGATAGAAAATCTTGCCTACTTCGTCTTTTGTAATTATGTAATATATTTTATAAATAACGTAAACCCAGTGTAACAATTAGAGCACTCCTCAAATGTCTGCGAGGTACCTACTCTCGGTGTGTCACTGCCCTGAAAAGAAGTCTTTTCCTATTTTCACTGAGCGTTCACTTGCTCAGTTGTTCTATTGCAACCGTGAGTAGCAAATATATTTGAAGTTTTCAATCCGATTTAAATTAAATATGTAACATAATAATTTTCTTACCTCGACAGATAATTACTAAATAATGTTAAATTTAAATAATTAAGAGGTGAGCTTATTTAATTTATTAAGTATAATATTTATGTTTTAATAACTGTTAATTTTCTTCTCCTTAATTTAACTTATAAAATATTGTAACGTAAGTAGTTAATTGTGTGAGGCGTTCAGGATGGGTGGGCTGGGCGGTGCTGGCGCGGTGTTGGCGGCAGAGATCTTCGCCCCACTACTACTTCTCTGTTGGCTTTGCTGCTGGCCTGATGACGCCTCAGGTAATATTAAGAAGAGTAGCCTTCGCTTTGTAAATAAGTTTTACCCATTTAAATAATGCAATTCTTGCGTCCGGTCAACTTTATATCTGTGAAAATTCTTTAAGTGACATTAAAATATTAATTTTAATTTATATCAATAATATAATAAATAAGTATCAATTCTCAATTCTATAATTATAATTTTACTACAGAATATCTTTTTCTCTTCAGATACAAGTTCTGGCAAATACCCCGCGAGACCTGCCATTACCAATGGTAAGAATTTGTATGGATATGTTTTAACTTATTTAATCACTCAAATCATATCATAAAGTGACCATACAGTTTGGTGGTTATATCGTAACATTCTGATTATTCATTACTTTGACCTGGTCGCAGTAAACTATTTTACAATGTTCGCCATATTTGAAAATTCCAGGATCATCAGGCTCTCACCGACTGAGCGAACTGTTTGGTCGAAGGTGCGGTAGCAGTGCGATATCTTTACATTTACCTAGCACTTCTGGTGAGAACATTTTTTGGCATGTAATACAATGATAAGATCATAATTTTAAAAAATACAAGCATTTTAATGAATATTTCAGGAACCACAAAGCAGTCGTTATCAGCTCATAGGAGTCATGAAGAAATCCATGGCCGTCACCGCTCGCAGTTAGATGTAAGCGAAGAAGACAGCCGCTACCACTCTGCCCCCAGTGTCATTCACGAAGTATTACATCGCAGGGACTGGGAGCGCTCTACCAAGGAACTTTACATTCCTCTCAGACCAGAGAAAGTAACATTATCCCCCACCTCACCTACTGGTTCATTCATGTCTCTGGATAGCCTTGAGCAATGTGAAGAAACAGACCAACGAGTCTCAAAAACTTGCAAGAAACATTTTACTAATATTAAATGCTCAAAAAAAAAAGAAACCGACGACGATATCAAGGATGATGATGCGACCGAAATATCTAGCTTCTATATTGGCGACAATGGTGCGGGTCCAAGTGTTTCAGAGAGGCTAGAAGAGCTTGATAAAGATATGATAGAAGATAACAATGAAGCCGTCGGGCCATCGGGTAAGGACGCTAAACTATATAAGCATAAAGAAACTAAGCAAAGTTTAAATGAATGCATTAAAAGTAAAGATAGAATGAGATTGGTACCAGTAGAAGAGTTAATCGTGTCTAGGTTTGAGAGCGCGGCTCTCGATAGGTCAGGGGCGCAGCACCACGGGGCAAATTCGGGAGCTGAACTTGTCAGCGCTCGTTTAATGCCACCGCCATCTGTCGGTGAGTACTAATACACTATTTATACAGGTTCCATGCATAAGCCGGTAAATTGAATTGAAGCAATTAATTTAATTTATACAGAACCTTTAGGCTATGCATCTGACACATTATACCTAGAGGAGGAAGCGTGGGGTGCCGCGCCAAGCTCGGGACTGACTTGGTCACCACCCGCTGAAGGCTTCATGCGTGCCCGCCACGCTAGTGCCGGTGATGTGTTAGCACCCACACACCGCCCGCAGTCAGGAGCACTCTCGGGTAAATACAGGATCATAGAACAAAAACCTTAAGCGTTTGACCTCGGGCCATTTGAACTATGAGTATTTTATTTTAATACTTTTTTTTTTACTCTGAATATTTTATGATATATTTTACAATTTAGAAAGCACGACACTAAGCAACCATAAATGTATAAAAAGTATATAAATAGAACTAAATAAAGCCCCACAATATAGTTACAAACTAAAATTCAATTTCAGAGTTTTGAAAGAATTTCGCGTTCATTTCATATGGCTGTTAGAAATATATTTTTTGAATAGATCTGTTGCATCTTACACATTTCTAAGAATTAGTAAGAATATTTACTTACTTAGTTACCTTTTTTAACATTTTTATCAGTTTCTTAAACCGACGGCAAGCCTCACCCAATGCTGCCAAAGGCATATCAAACAATTCCCATTTATACATGGTATCCGAACCGATAAAAAATAAGTTCTTTGCTTCCGCTATAATTTGTGATGAAGAAATTATTTCCATACAGCTTTGATGTGAAGTTACATACCCTTCTACAAAGTATAATTAACTATTATCTTATGATTTATTATATAAAATACAATCGTCTGTAAAACCTTTGACGCCGCGCCGTTTCAATCGAAGCATTCGTAGACTTAAGACGTAGCTTTACGCGTAGCGTAGTGTGTTGTCCTAGCGTATATCTATTTAATCAGATAAAATACTGAAACATATTAAAATAAAAATCTGTAACGTATATTAGGTCCTTATATGTGAAATTGGCGTTTTGTATGGGAGGAACAAAAAGTCGAATATTTTTAAATATAATATATTTAATTAATCAAAGTATGAACCATTGTTTTCTATGCACTTTTGCCATCTCATAGGTAGTTCATTGATCCCTTTGCTAAAAAAACCAGTCGGGCGGCAATCAATAAAATCTGTGAAGTTCCAATTGAAGCTCTTCTAATTTGGTTGCCGTCTGTTGTGCAGTGTGTGGTCTAGCGTTGTCGTGAAGTAGCAATGGAGCGAATGACGGTCATCGAAGCACAAATACATGAGTAAATAGCTGTACAAATTTGAAATTGGAATTCCTTACCAAAGAGGAGAACATCGTGATTAAAGTGGCCAGTACGAAATACGCCAATTTCATATGTAAGGACCTAATATATTTCTTAAGAGTTTATTTTTCTTTTTGTTACCAAATGTATAAAAATGAAATAAGTAACGTGTGATTGTTCGTGATGTTTTTGTAATAATAGTCGGTAAATAGATAATTATTAATATTCGTAATTATCTGATTTCAGAAAGTGATATAGACTTTGAGCTCGAGGCGCGTGACGAATTGCCGCCTCCATACCACGAGGTGCATCTGCTCAAACACAGAAATGAAACAGCAATATAATTCCACAGCAGCAATTATTTAAAGTTGACACGTTCATTGTTCATAAATACTTTATTACGAAAGCTTTGTAAAAACTTAACTACTAAACAAAACTGCACTAAGATGTCAATAAATTAAAGTATTTTTATAGTATAGCGCTCAACTGAGCAATTATTTATTAGGTAACATTAGAAATGTGTAGCCAAGTTCAATTATCTATCAATAATCTGTGAATTTAGTATTTTAATTCAATCCTATTTGTCTATTTTACGATTCATCAAATCATAAATTACGACGGCTTCGCTTCGGCTTTCCCTGTGGGTTTCCAATCAACCGCTAGCCTAGGGGTATATCTTTGGAGTATATGCCGGTCGTTGTTAAGTTTCGTTTAGAAACGTGTGAATATGATAAATTGTAAATGTCGATAAAACTTTTACAATGTAAGTCACAAGTAGTCTTACAGTGTTTACGATTTCCGATTAATGAATAGTAAGTTCAATTCGTCCTAGATGGATACATATATAATGTTATGGATAGGTTTTATTAGAAATTATAAATACTATGTTTATATTTTATTGGAGTAAGTATTTTTGGTGTTATTGTTCCACGTATTAAATGGCTTACAATATGTCAGTTCATTTATTAAAGTCACCATATTTTTCAAACACTTGAAGAACATCAATAAATGTACGACATAAATAGACGAGTTATAATCAGGCTCTCCTCTTGCTCATGCAAACTGAAATTTTGATCAAGAATATTCCGAACACTTGAAATACGATCAGTATTTCTTAGTTTTGATATAGTAATAGCAACGTGCGACACTCATCCCTGAAGTCTCAGTTTCAAACCCCGGTTGAGCACCAAAGGAATTTCTGGCTTTGTGTGCAATTCACACTCACTCATACTTGAGGAAACCGGCATGACAGAAGACTACTGTCTATACGAACTTGCCTATTCGAAAAAAAAAAACAAAATTGCAAGGCCTAAAACTTGTTGCGCCCTTTATTTTGTTTTTAAGTTGATATATTCAGGCTATCAATTGAAGATGATAAAAACATTGTTAATAGGTGAAAATGAATAAAGTAGAAAATCTTTACGCCTTTATTACTATTGTAAATTTACAATTTGTTCAGTTTTGTAAAAATGTTACATAAATGTTACGCTTACATAATTGTAACTGTTTTACAACATCAATTTTCGTAATATATTGCTTTACCTATGAATTATAAATGTTTGTCGCGATTCTAAATTTACAAAGTGATAGGTCCATCAAGACAAAATGTCGAATAGGTACTTAAAGCTAAAATATTTTTAATAAATTTTATCTAATTATAAAAAATACGCTTAATAATACCGTAAAAAATTAACTTATTTATTTACAAACACACGCAAATGTGATTAAATATCAAAAAATGAGAACTAACGATTAAAATTACTTAACAAAACTGAGTTACAAGTCGAGTCGAAATTATTAAATATTACTGGATTATAATTATAGCTAGCTTAACTGTCGCGTGGTGCGCTAAGCTTAAACTGGGCCAAAAGGTCACATACCCTAAAGGAAGGAAAGAATAACTAAATGGAAACACCACTTACGTATTAGAATGCTTTCGAATACTTCATCAAATTCCTTAAAGACGCTACGCGTTGCGCTGGTCTGCGAGTTAGAGGCAAAAGGGTTGTCATTTCATTAACACTATGAGCTAGGAAAACAAATGATATAGAAGATATATCCCTAAGAAGGATAGGATTTTGCTTTTGATGGCAATTAATAGTTCAAGTAGAAATGCTTTCAAATACTAGGTCAACCGCTTTCCGCTTTCCGCTCTCGGCTCAATTCTTATGTTAAGGCTCAAGGTACTTTAGGCGGCAAGCAGCCCACCATTTGGGGGGTTGAAGATAGAACTTACACAATAAAGAACCAAACTTCAAGATTCGCATTAGCGATAATGATGTAATAATGCATTTTTTAGCCCTAACAATTTTTATTGCCGCAAAAGGACATACATAATTTTTGTCTGAAAATTTTAAAAATGCCACCCCTTATCACCCAACAAATACCACCCCTAAAATGGAAAATGTATGCATACAAATACATTTCAGCTCAATTGCGCAAGAAACACTAATAAATCCAGCTTCGCTTTGCAGCTTTTATAATAATAAAAATATTTTTGTTATTTCTAGATTTCGAAATGTATCAGTGAATGTTATGAATTGGTAAACGCACCTAGCTGCTGCTACTCCACATCTCCAACGACAATCTGAGGCGGAGCAGAGAGATGCTTCCGTTGACTATCTTTGCTGGCAGTCCGTTCTCTCCGTCTCACTGAAGCCACGTCTTTCCGAACGGATAGTGTTTCCTTACCTTTACGCGGTGTAAAATTCTGACTTCTCAGTGATGATAG
This sequence comes from Pieris brassicae, assembly GCF_905147105.1. Taxonomy (NCBI): domain Eukaryota; kingdom Metazoa; phylum Arthropoda; class Insecta; order Lepidoptera; family Pieridae; genus Pieris; species Pieris brassicae. Next base: position 11,777,264 of record NC_059670.1, on the reverse strand, counting down.
ACTCTTCTTCGGCGAGGGTGTTCCGTCACCGATGACATTGTATTCGTTCGATACGAGTTCTATTCTCGGTGGAATAACTTTAGAACCGTTTCTAATTGGTGTAGTTTTAGATGTAAGTATATTCGGAGGCGGCAGCTGGCTTCGAATGCGCGGGTGCACTGTGTCAGTGTGTGCGGGGGTCAATGAACTTGACCGTTGCGCTGAAACTACACAAACGGAACTTATCTTACGACTATATACGATACAACTCAACTACCACTAAGTTCATTCAAATGATATCTTTAGTTTACACAAAGGTCAACCAATCATCAAGCATATTATTCGTATTGTAAATGCGATCCAGTCTTGGCTTTCATGTAAAGTTGTTTAAGTTGTGGAGATTATTATATAAACTATAAACAAAGTAAGGAGCAGATTAGATCATAATTGCTTTTAGGCAGATGATGTAGGGAGACCAAAGAAAAATTTCCGCATATTCCAAGAAGTTAGAATTAAACAGCACCTCACCGAATCTATCCCTAGAGGGTGAGACCAAGCTTCGGGGCGAGGAAGGTGGCGCTCCGCGGGAGGGGGAGTGGCAAAGGCGCGCCATCGCAGACGCACTGGCCCGAACCGCTGTCACATTACAATATAAACACTATTCAGACATTGGAACTATTACATTGATCACCAGTCGAACCACAAAACACCATTGACCTCACAGAAATAAGAGAATGTTAGAAAAATGCCACTAATTATTAAAATTAAGTTTATGTATTCAATTTAGCGCAGACTTCACGAAACGCCAATTTTTTGTATGTATTTTGTATAAACTGCTAACCAGATTGGTTAGAATCACAACGCATATGGCATTATTTTAACAAAGACAACCAGGTGTAGGGGGTCCTGGAAAAATATTATTGCGAAGGATGTACCAATGTTTAAAGTATGTACCAGCAGAACCCGAACCCTGCAATCAAATCAACGGAACTTCTTAGATCTGAATGACTCTCTAAACGCTAAAAAGCAGACCCTTCAATTACATTTTTACATATTATGTAATGTAATGGAAATTTTTCAATGAATATGTTGTTACGCCATAACAAATATATTTTACGTTTTATCTGAGACACAAATTTTCTTACTTAAATTTATTGAGGTTTGTAATAATGGAAGAATTCATAGGGGTAGTTTGACTTTAAATTTATAAATTTAAATTAAAAAGTATTATATTAGTAACATTTTATTTTAAATTCATGTCGAATTAATAAATACTTTTCAATAATACTGGATTGTACTCCTACGAATCACACACATAGAGCAAATTAGTATGATAATAAGATTTGTCAATTGTAACATAGAAACTATAAAGATAGCTAGCTGGCGCTGAATTAACGTCATTTATAATAGAAAAAACGAAATTAATTTGAACTTTAGGAATTAAGAGGACAAGGCTAGGATAATGGATCAAATATGCGCGGTAAGAATAAAAGGTCTTCAAAAAGATTCCTGGATCGAAATTTTTCATACAAACAAATTGAGGTAAAATCAGTCAATAAATTTAACAGTGTTGCAAATTCATTCATACTAGACATTGGTGAAGAACGGCTATGCCGCACATTGGCGTGCTAGTTCGCTAGCATAAAAAGTATACCTACAACCGGAACGTAAATATTATCGCTAAGTTCGCTTATGTCAAAATCATAAATTGTTTACATTTTAGATGTTCGGAGGTGTCTTGTAAATATTTAAATGAATTTCAATATAGCGACCTATCAAATCGTGTTTTAATTGTAATTAATATCAAAATGATAACCCATAATTTTTGTGATTATTAGAATCAGAAAACATGTCTGTAGCGAGAATGCTATCTTGCTATGCTAGCTTTATCTTATGCTAGGAATGAAAATTGAACTTTTATGATTAGCGAAAAAGTTACTCCATATTAAATAAACTACATTTTCGTTTAATCACAGAAGTTAGCTATAGTTAACATTTAAGTTTTTCTATTGTTAGCGGCTGAATGAAAACGACACCAACTGCAGCAATGGAGATAGCCCTGCACATTGTACTTCTAGACCTCCACATACAGCAGGAGGCAGCACTTTCTGCCATCAGACTTATGGTTTTTTTTTAATGTAATAGGAGGCAAACGGGCAGGAGGCTCACCTGAAGTCAAGTGATACCGCCGTCCATGGACACTCATATTGCCAGAAGGCTCGTAAGTGCGTTGCCGGCCTTTCAAGAATTGGTACGCTCTTTTCTTAATCGTAATTTAATTAATCGATATCGGCGATATTCCTATAAGTGTTTCGGTATCTTATCGGCAAAAAAGCGTATCGACGCATCCCTAGTTTAAATTTAATTGTAAACGTCAACACACGACTGGGTTTTTTAATATTGTGCAAGAATTATATAAATATTTAAGTCTTCTGCTAAAAGATCGGCTTTATTAAAATAATATTTCATGAATTTAACATTCATGAAATATTATAAACAACATATAACATCATAAATAAAGTATGTAACAATTTAATTAGCGTTTTAATTTTGGTAGCAATTGGCAAGCGGACATTTTACCTATTTAAGAAAATTTTATTTAAGTAAGTATATGAAACTGAAGAATATTTTTCGTTCGGTCAAAATTAAAAAGCACATTGAAACTTGAAGATTCTCGAAGGTAGGAGGCGCTTCATGGGTTTCGCACACAGACGCTGCCGGGGGCCGGCGCAGCCCTGACAACATTGATATAGGTAGTGGCCAATAATATATAAGGATTATATAGCATGCATATACAAGCCACATATACATATTTTTATATACTCTCCTGTATCTCAAGGAAATCTGCCCGAAGATAACACCAAGTTATGGTATAAAACAGAGGACTAACCAGGTTGCACGGGGTAGGCGACCGTGTCCGGTGGTGGTGGCCGTACCGACTCTACTCGTTCCGGAAGACCTTGTTGGGTCAGCTCTGGAATTCAATAAATACAAAATGTAAATAATATATACTTTTTATAAATGCAAAAACTAAATGTTAATGTAATCTAAAATAGATATTTTAATTAATTAATAACAGACTATCGCGAGTTCTAATTTTCACAGTAAAAGATCTGTTTACACTTAGTTCTTTAGATTAATGCATGTTTGTCTTGTCTCACTTTTAACACGTCGAATACAGAAATACACGAAGTAGCAGCACAGCAGCAACAGCAATCCAAGGACGCCGGCCAGAGCGACGTAGTACGCCGTGGTAGAGGGCGGACGAGCACCGCGGATCTTCCCACTACCCATCACCACTTAGCTGCAATCGTAATCTAAAGTAACGTATCTGGCAAATTTATGTTATCCTAGGGCTTCAGTTAAGAGTTGCCTGAAATTTTATATTTCATAGACAATGGATTGCGTTTAAAGTCGCACCTCACGAAACAATGGAAGACATTTAAAGGCATTTAACAGTACATATTATATTTACCGATCAGCTACTTTAAATAAGAACGATTTTATTATTCGATTCGATTCGTTTACACTTATTTCACTCTTTACACACCATGACACCAAATGATGTAATTAAATTCTTTTGAAAATATAGAATAAAGTAACCAACAACAACTGCAAATGCACTACTCAACGTTATTTTAACTTGGCATTTTAAAACTGTGTTTATCATTAGTTAATTATTTGTGCTTTAAACTTTTTTCAGATTACGTTATTTAAAAATAATTATGTAAAACTAAGTTATCCTCATTAAAAAGGCTGTGTGTTTCGTGTTTGCCGGCAGAAGTAGTGTGCAGTATGGAGACTGTCGAGACATGGCAACAAGTGTCGCCGACACTCCGGCGTCTCTCCTTAATTTTAGTAGGGATGAATAAACTGTGCGACAAGATTGAGGTCTCCCAATTAATACACATTTCTCTTTACTAAACATAGAAATACCTAAGTGAAAACCCAATATCTCAAACCCCTTATGCATTTCTCTACATCTATATGGTCTTTGTTTTATTGATAGGTAATGGTAACGAACGAAAGTTTTTAGCATTTCAATATAGTGGTGAAGTGCTGGAAAAACTATAAATTTCATGTATATATTTTATAATGAGGATGTCGCATTAGCTCAGTTCATCGGTATTGAGTAAGTTCTCTCTGCAAAAGGATTCCACCTTGTACTAAAAAATAAGATTTATCGTGAGCAGCCCTGGCGTGATGACAGGACTTGGCGTCGCAGAGTCGGCTCTACGTTTCGCACAACGCATGCGCGAATATCTCGTCAACATCATCCTTAAAGCTTTATTATCAATCGTTGCTTATTTGTTAGGCGTTACATCGCCATGTGTATGGAAAGTAGTGCATTTTAGGCAGTGATTTTACGCCGATTCTCAAGTTCAAGAACCTCCAGAATCTATATCAAAATATGTAATATAAGGCCTTTATTTCGGGCAAATTACATAGAACGAGTTTTTCCTTACACACGATAAATCCCAACAATAGCCTCGTTCTATACCCTTTCTCGCCCAACTCTTGACCAATCTGTGGCTGCAACTAGTTTTATATCGTCTTTCGATCTCTTGTACTTTTTCCAAGTACTACGTCATTGTAGTTTTACTCCACTTTCAGGTCCTTGCCCATGTCTCGTCTTTTGTTTATATTTAGTCAACTGGAGCTAACTACTATTGCTCTTTAACAAACCTTTATTTTTATTTCCAGCATTGGAGACTTAAGTTTGGCTCCCGTATTTCAAAACTGGAAGAATGCATGTGTCGTATCTTTTATCCTTGGTATGCCTCTACACACCGTTAAACGGCATAAAATCACTTTAGAAAAATCTTTATATATGTTTGATATCAGGCCAATGGGCCTACAATATTTCTTCATAAAATGTATGTGTCAATTTATTTTTAAATAAAAAGTCTCAACAGTTGCTGGACGGGGCGCGCTATAAAGGCCTAGAGCGTTACTCGCCCTCGTCCTATAGCAAATAGTGGGCTCTAGTGGTTTTAGTATGCGGTCGTCACCTTTCTAACCTTGATCTCCACACTCTGCCCAGGTGCGAGCTAAAAATATCATTTTAGTTTTATCTTCGCTGCGATTTTTTTATCTTGCCCGTTTTGGGTGTAGTTATAGACTAGCGCCGTTTGTTACTTAATTTTATTTATAAATTGATCATACCTAAGACTTGCCTTTTTCTTTTAGGTTTCCTAACTTTCTTTTTTATAGGGGCCAAACGGGCAGGTGGCTCATCTAATGATTGACACCTGAAGTGATACCGCCGCCCATGGACACTCATATTGCCAGAATGCTCAACAGGCGGTGCCGGCCTTTAAAAGTTTGTGCATCGCTTATCGGATCCAACATGCTAGACGCCATCTAACATCCGATCTTGTAAATTATAGTAGATACCGTAGGTCGATATTATGTAGAAGTTACTTAATTCGTAAACGACAAATAAATATTTTACTATTACTATAAATATGTTCCAATAGACACTCTCAATCCGTTTCTTTTATTCACATAATATATGAAATTATAAAATTCTGAGCAATTAACTTATGTTGTCAAACTAATATAATTTAGATAAAAGATAATTTAACCTGATAAGAGCACCCTGATCACTTTTATAACGTACCTAAGATTTTTATCTCAAAAACATTGGGAAAAGTTTGAAATGGTATTAGGCGTCGGGACGTGACGACCCCATAGCCCATTGGAATATTAGTGAAAGCCTTCTGTTGGGTGTGGCACAGAGGCCTTTTTTAGAAATTATTTAATTGGATTTCCAGCTTTCTCGCTGATCGGAGCATGTTCCGACTTAAAACCCGTGAACGCTGGGGATCCCTCAAGGCTGTGTCCTAACCCCGAGCTCCCCAGTATCAGCTCCTTATTCTTAACCGTATAAAAATAAACATATTACAACATACAATCCCTACTCATCGGCAAAAAAGACATAGGATGTAGGACGAGAGAACAAGCCGGCGTAAAAAACTCTCGGTACTCTTTTAAAATAGCAAATCATCAATACTTATTTTAAAACAAATATCGCAAATTAATTAGAAGTAGCCTGTCTAGCACTAGTACCAGGCACTTTTATCAACTAGATAATCGTTAACTTTGTAGTAAGCCTTTTTACGTAGCTTTTCTTTAATACATTTCTTAAATTTATTAAAAGGGAGAGATAAAAGAGCCTCTAGGATTTCATTAAAGAATAGAGTATCCCTTTTCCCAAAAAAGAATTACTAACTTTAGATAGTCTAGTACGGGGAAATTGCAGCCTGCGTTTGTTCCGAGTATTAACATTGTGCGTATGTTCTATTCTAGTAACCTTATCACTATTTTTACATTATTTTAAGTAGCAATTCAGCGAGGGCGGGAGATGATTCAAGAGACTTAGTAAAATTAGTAGTCGAAACTGGAATGTAAGTACTTATCAAAAACAATCGCTATCTTTTCGTTAGATTTGATTATAGTGTTATCGTCACATAGTTCGATGTCTTGATTGCGATCCTCAACTCTTCCAGTTTCAATATCAAGTACCTTCCAAGTCATTTTAGTTTTATTGGTAGAGTAAATTCTTCATTATGATTGTAAGACTTCAGCGTAAACGTCATACAACCGTTGTCTTCTTTTATAAATTTCCGTTGTCGCCCAATCACTAAACGATTTACACTGCGAATGACTTTCTTTGGAGTAAAGATGGTGTTGAACTCCTTATTAATACAATCACTTAGATTGTTGTATTGTGTATCAACGGTAGTACCTACCTACAACGGTAATAAAGGTAGGTGTTTACCTATATTATGTCTAAATCTCACCATTCCCTTTTTATTTACTGGAACAAACACACTACTCTTTTTTACTTGTTTCACCACTTTACAGTTTAGCGCCACTAACTGTCCACAATGATCTGATGATATTGCATAGGACATCAATTTTACTTGATTTTAAAAATAACTCCAATTCTAATTCTTTGCCCAACGTACCTTGCATGTTTTGACGCATCAAGTTTATACTAAAAGAATACGGAATAATATAATATTGATGTACAATTGTTGTTGTGGCGACATCATCGGTTGGAAAATTGTTCTCTGGTGAATGAGAGCGGGAAATAAAAGCCACTTGAAAATGAAACATTTTATTAAAATCTGAAAAGCTTGGAACATGGAAGATACGAATTCCCAATGGACAGACTTAGGTACAATGCAAAAGTAAATCACCAGCATTACAATACATATTTGTGTACTTAAGGTAACCATAATGTTATATTTGTACAAATAAACCGTTTAGATTGTTTATCACAGAAAAAATATACGACTTAATTCATTATTTAACATTCGTAGACACATTGTCTGGCTAAGGTATTCATTAAAAATAATTCGGATGTCCATAACATTTATAATGCGTAAATTAAAATGTAATCTTATATAATCAAAAGAAAGATAAGTACGAATACACATTACACAACTTAAAGAAAATTCACCTTAAACGTATGCTAACTAACTAAAAGACATTGTTCGAATTAATCTCAAAATGTAAATAAATAAAAAAAACATTGTCTTAATATAGATATTTTAAATCTTTCAAAAACGTATCTAATACTTCCCAAATCCGAGGATTTGGGCCCTCTTAATAATAAATTTGTTTATTAATTTTGAAAATGAGCACTAGTTAAGACTCGAGCTGCTCTGAATATTGAGCTCAACAGGTATGAGCCGACTGCTGTGAGCGAGCTACCTCCGCTTTCCGCTATTTTACGAGTATGTCGCTGTTTACCGTACTATTCTAAGGCAGTTCGAAAATGCGGTAAATTTTTCTAACCTATTTATCAGTCAAAAACCCTGGCCAACATTTTTCATACAATACATATAACACAATGGAATAATTATTCTCTATACATATCTATTATAACCTAAAGAACAATTAATTACGTTCCTCTTCACGTAAACAATTCGTTTGCGAGAACTGTATTTTATAACATTATACCAAAACTGCTCTATTACATTATTATAGTAGTGATATTGAAATCCGGCTCAAATCAGAGATTCTATAGTCGAATAGACCTCTTACTATTATATTGCTATAACTGAATATTGGTTCGGTATCACTTGACTCAAGCTTTAAGATTTTCTAAAAAATTACAAAAGGCTACGACATGACTCGATTAATGTTCAATTCTAGATACTACAATGGGTATGGACAGTCATAAAAGTGTTTAAGATAAATTCATATAAACTTAATTACTCCGGAGCCCCACTTATGCAACTTATCGGGATCGATTACGAGTACATAACCGGAAACATAGGAGCGGTAAGAGCCCGGTCTCGGCACCTAAACGTTATCAATACTTCACGAATAACGAATCGTTCGCTGTACAGAAGCGCGGACGCGCTACTGCGCCGTGTAAATGTTCGCCTGCTTGCCCACGGCTTGGTCGTAGGACGGCGGAAGCGCTGGAACGTCGAACGTTTAAAATGAAAATAAAATATTAAAATGGAATGTTTGAGTGATAACGAGCTTATCGGCTCTACTGTGTCCTCTCGCGATATGCGAGTATGACGACATTTGTTATGAAGGTGATTTGTATTTCAATCGTATATATCCTGGAAAATTCCAATGGGTTTCCCGCCTCTCGGGTATCTCTGCTCAAACAAATGACGCAACATTAAACTGTTGTTGTTTTACTTCTAACAGATTAAAACTAACGAAAAGAGACTACTATGGTATGAAATATTGTATCCAGAAAACATGAGCGTGACATTGAAGACTGAAACGTGACAAGTATTTATTAGAGCAATTTATTAGACGAACCTTGTGGATGCCAGCCCGGGGCCGCTAATCCGAGGAAAGCTAACAAGATAATATGTCCCATGAATGATCTAAGTACTTTTGCTAATGTTTATTCATAAATGTAATCTACGACGACACGTCATCTTCACCAGAATTTATGAGTTTATTATTCCTTTATTATTGTTTCTAAAAATCTCTCAATCAATGCTTTCAATGCGCAATAATTAAAGAATTGTTTCAAAGCAACTTACCGCTGGCTTCAGGGGCACTAGGTTGTGCAGCCGGAAATGGAGAAGAGCCAGACGAGAAGGGCGCAGACCCCGTGGGATAAGGCGCTCCGCCCGTGGGGTAAGGCGCGCCGGCCGACGGGTAGGGGGCTCCCTGAGCTTGATAGGGCGCGCCCCCTGACGGGTAAGGCGCCGCCCCGGGATAAGGTCCGGCGGGATAAGGCGTCGCCATAGGGTACGGCATACTGGCATTTTGTAAGGGGTACTGAGACGCTACTGCAATGATTTCAATTAAATGAGTGACACTTACCTATTTTGATTACTAGCTATGCTGACAAGGGGTATTGACTGATCTCATTACTTTATAGTCAGTCAATTAGGTTAATTACATACCAGGGTACTGATGAGGCGACGCGTATTGCTGCTGAGGATAAGGTGCGGGTGGCACAGGAACTCGCACGGTACTTGCTGCAAGTGTAAAGAATTATTCATGGTAAGCTTTAGTATGAGTGCGACAATAGCCCTTAGAACTGTAGTTTGTGATCTATGTTTTTAAACTTAAAGATAACAAGTTATTTAGTTATTCATGATAGAAATCATGGAGTACTCACTCTCAACGCTGAGCACTTCTCCTCTGTTTCGACGACGACGGCAACAACAAGCCAGGATCATAAGCAAGATGACAATACCCACTATCCCATATGCTATAGTTGACATATTCATTTTTGAAAAGTGTTTATGGTCCTAAAAAATAGTTTTTGCTTAGTTCAGATAGATTTTTTTTTTAAATAAAATTATAACTACACTCAGTTCAAATATATCAGTCATCAACATATTATTGTGTAATTAGGTATCAATCAGAGACTTGCAATAATGAAAACTGTTGTTTGTGAACTTGACAATTAAAGAATCAATTACAGTAGCATATTTTGTTGTCTGCATTGAATATAAATTCATTATAATAAATAATAAGCCTTTTAGGTTAAAGAACAGTTCAAGCAGTTACAGAAAATTATCTCAATTTTATAATAAAAATATAAAGTATAATTTTACGCCTCTAATAAAGAAATCCTAATGGAAAATAAGGAAAATGACTCACCTCATAAAAACTATCAAACTCTTTGTCGAATTCTTTAGAATCAAACATATTATTATAGTACTTTATGAATAAGATAAATCACATCTTAATCAGCATTCATACGACATAATATAGTACAGTATGAAATTACAATTTATAATACCTACGTTTGCAAAAAATAGAGTAGTTATAATGGAATATTATTTTGCGATTTCTTTGTATTATCTTATAATAATATGACACTGTCACGATTCACAGAAACAATTTATCGAATTATTAAGCACATCGTAAAATATTTTTTGGCTCAATGAATATTGGAATATGAATAATTCGTAAAAAATAATAAGTTCAAAAAGCTATTTTATTAATTAGACATCAGTAATCACTAGTCACTAGTCAAAATGGGATCAATGATAATGTTATACAAATCACCACAGAGAGCAGATGTCTTCATAATTAACAACAGCATACAGTATAAGTATATGTAACATATCTTAATGAATGTGGTGTAAAGCAATATTTTTTTATAACAGTCCTTAATATAATAGCACACCCGTCGCCCGTCGCCTTAATATGTAATAGCACACAATTTAAAAATTTACCAGTTTTATTTTGCAATTTATATCATATGTAAGAATTATATTGCTTTCTACATATATTTAAAAAAAACTTGTTGAAAAGTTTCTACTTGATAATCTATGTTTTAGTTTCCTGCACTCTCAAGTCTCATCCCAATACTTTACAGTTTACACAGAATACAGACTATAGTCTTGAGTCTTGACTCTACTAAGTAGTTGGTGGTGGCGTAACTTATGTATTTGTTATTACTACTTACTAAATAATTAGTGGTTATTACGTTTCAGTTTATTAATTAATTATTATTCTGAAACCAGAATCTTTTTAACTTTAAAATGTCGTGTCATTTAATTCGTATACTGTCCCTAAATTACGGGTCAGTAGGAACTTGTTCGTTCATCACGATACCAAAATATCGAATGCATACGGATGTTACTAGACATGCTGTAAAGAAAACAACCTCGGCTGCTGGAGGTATTATAAAAAATATAAAAAAAAATCGCTAACTTTTTGTACATACTAGTAGGTAAATTTAAACTTTGCTGTCCAATTATAGAAACATTTTGTTAAATAACCTTATACGTCGGTAATATTTAAAATTTCATAAATTATGCTTTTTATTTTACATAAATAAGTTCAGTATAGCAAGGCTAAACTGAGAGTAAATACTACGGATGTGTGTTTTGAAATTTGAAACAATGTAACCTGTATGTCATGTTTGTAGGTGTGTTGGGTTTGGGTCGAGGTAAGAAGAAAGTGGGCAAAGTTAGTGCTATGGAGAAAAAGCAGCTTCCAGTTGAGTCAGATCCTGAAAAACTAGTAAATTATGTTTGTGGCTCTAATATTTATCTCACTGGTGAAGATGTCAAGGTGAGAATCCTTAAATGCAAATCATAAAATTACCAGCTTATGATAATGAGATAAAATTATCTAATTATTTATTCTTAAACCTCTTATCTGTTACATTATATACCTTAATATATATTTCTGATTAAACTAGTTAATTTAGTATAGCAGCGAGCAGATCACACACTGTCTTTGTACACTCCAACCAAAATGATTAAAATAAATTAGAAAGAAGTAAACATTGTGAGTTAACTGACATGTCTTTATCCAAAAATCAATGGCATATGTCTGATAGAAGACTGATAACCACCTACTTGTCATGTCATCTGAAGCCAAGACCAAAGGGTTGTAGCACCACTAGATCATCACTAGGCATCTTGTTTAGTAATTCTTGGGTCACCACCAAAAGTAGTGCCCGGCCCTTTTTAAGGCTTGTTATTATAAATTTATGGACTTATTTGTGTAGATAAAAGATGACAGAGAGTACCCCGATTGGCTGTGGACTTTAAACAGAGGAGCTGCACCTCGTATTGAAGAACTGGACCCCAACACAAAAGAATACTGGATGAGAGTTAGGGCTGCTGGAATGAGGAGAAACAATAAACTGCGATCAATGAGAAAATTTTAGTTTATCAACATCGGTGTGGCATTGTGTTAATTGCACCAATGTTTAACCTGAGTAATTTATAAAATTTGTAAATATATATGATGCTAGTAATGGTTTTTTTTAATTTAAATTTTATTAAAATTTGGATGAAGATCTATTAGTATGATAGATATGGGCATACTTTCTTTTGATTAAGGCGAAATCACCCTGTCTTCTAACTTTGTGCGCCTACAGTGGCCTATTCAAAGAGCATTGATGGTTCAGGAGGCTCATAAATGGTATTTTACTCTTTAAGTATCTATTTTTGTGTAGTTATAGCGTTAAACCTGTAGAAGATCATAGTATTTAAGTTTATATTACAAATAAAAACGTGCGTTTTTGCATGTCCCACCCCTACGAACCTGAAAGTTTGCAGCTAAAATTAAGGTTTGTAAGGTTATAAAGCTAAAGCTAAGCTAAGCTAAATTTGTAAGGTTATACATGTAATTCGAATGATTTTAAACTAGGCTTTCAATTTAAAACATTATTAAACCATCGGTTAAGATTTAAAATTTGACGAAACGATCTTATTAATCCCACTTCCCTGCTAAAAACTACCGTATTGGGTTCGGATTTTAATAAATAAAACATTATTATGTCTACGGAACTTTTTTCGCAAGAAGGACCCCTTATTGCGAAAAAAGTGTCCCTTGCCCTGGGAAACGCCCTGGATTGTAAAAAAAAAGTGACGTCATGGAACTATAAGGACTACTTCATATTACGTTCTTTATTAGAGTTGATTTTTTATTTTGTTTGCTATGTTCCTTTAGCATTAAAAGAACAGAAATTCTAATGCAAAACAATTAACTTTTTAATTTTCTTTTAGAGGTCTATCTGTAACCTGTATGCTGAGGCCCAGTGCGATATTAATTATATTTTTTGTTAGTTATCTGCTTAGAATATACGTACCAGACCCGTACAGTTCATTTTAGTTATGTAAGAGTTATTAAGTATATTATAAGAAGTTTAAGACCTACAACATTCGTGTCTTGTACGCTTTAAGGGCAATGCAGCAAAATCTGTTTCTTTTAATGTAATAGGAGGCAAACGGGCAGGAGGCCCAACTGATGTTAAGCGATACCGTCGCCCATGGACACTCACATTGCCAGAACACTTGCGAGCCGCAAGTGAGTTGCTGGCCTGTCAAGAATTGATACGCTACTTTCTTGAAGGACCCTAAGTCGAATTGGTTCGGAAATACTTTAGTGGGCAACTGGTGCCACATAGGGATGGTGCGTGGCAAAAACTGCCTTCGAAAACGCTCAGACGGACGTCGAGGTGATACGGATGGTATTTTGCCTTGACGTCCGATCAAGAAACTCAGCTGCGGGTATTAGACCAAACAACTCTTGTGAACACTCCCCATGGTAATTGCGGTAGAAGATGCAGAGATACCCAACATCTCTACGTAACGCCAAGAGATGAAGCCGCACGGAAATTGATTGGTCGTCGACGATTCGAATCGCTCTTCGTTAAATATGGTCAAGTGGAAGGAGCTGGCACTGGGGAGCTCCCGCCCAGAGGTGAGAAAAGTATTCCATGTGGGGCCGAATTTGCGCTTTATAGAGGTGCAAGCGGTAGCCCGGAGTGAAGTACCTCGCTGAGCACACCAAGCTTTTTGGAGGCTAATTTTAATTAGTTAAATTATGAATAAAACTGGCCCGAAACTCGTGGTTTCATAAGTATATTTGTGTCTAGGATTAAGTATACAGTTTTCTTATGATTCATGTTTGTATTTCATCAATAATTAATAAAACATAGTTGGTCATGCAAAAGTGGTTTTATTTTTGAAGTGAAACTTCTTTATCGGCGTTGGATAAATATTAACAGTCATATTTATCCGTTACACGTTTTTCTTCCTACCACGGTTGATTCGAAGAGATTCGAAGCCATTAATAACAAAAATATATAATAACGCTAACAATAAATAATATAGAATAATAACGGTAATAATTATATTACAATTAATGAAATGTAATATAGTGACGTATCGGACCAATGTATGCATACTGTTTTACTAAAACTTGATTATTGTGCGATATCTTAATTTAATTTACTAAAAAACTTAACAGTACATTTAACAATATTTAATTTATCAAATTAACGAAAATTTAATATAAAGTATGAATAAAGATTTTTCGTTAGTCTATTACACCACAAAGACAAAAATCTAACTATGCCCATATACCAAAATATTATGCCAAGGATACATAACTGCCAGATTTGTCTACATGTAACTTGCAGACAGTGAATCTTTTTCTTTATTGTAATTAACTAGGTGCACTAGGTTTGTACTGAAAATAATAATCATACAAAAATATATATTTTAAAAAGATTACTACAGTGTAAAACCTTTTTAACAATAGAAACTTTTTTTACATACTAACAATATGTCCAATCGTATTTTGACAAGACAGCGATTAAAGTCGCATCAAAATTATTATGAAATATTTTTAGTGAAATTTTAGTGTTTTACATATTAATTTAAAATTTACCGAGTGTAATGGCGTGTATAAAACCGTTAGGTGAGTAGAATTTCCATACATCGCCTATAAAACACGAGATGAGCTTAATCCCGATTAAAGCTGAGCGGGCAATTCACAGGCCCCGGGCCGGGCGCGTACCGACTGCCCACCACGGTGGGCTTCCCCGCCCACGACCCGTCCCGAAACCGCAGCCCCATGTATTCGTTCGGCACCAACGGAGGAGCGCGAATTAAGCAGCTCGGACCCGGGCCCGCATACCGCATCGACCGCATCACCCGCGACGGTATCGTCACATCGCCCGCGTGGTCCTTCGGCGCCCGTCTGCCGGGCCGGCCTGCACAGCGCATTCCGGGTCCCGGGGCGCACGCCCCCGAGCGGTGCCCGCCCACGCGCGATCCTCGAGCGCCACAGTACTCGATGGGCGCGCGGCTGGGCTACGCGGTGAAACGGCCGGGTCCGGCGCCCAACGCTTACGCGCTGCGCCTGGGCCCGGGCAGTCCCGCCTACACGATGGGGGCGCGCGTCGGCTTTTCACTCAAGCCGCGCTCGCCGGGTCCCGCCGTGTACTTCCAGCGGGACACGGACGTTTACCGCACGCGGGCGCCCGTGTTCAGTCTCGCGGCGCGCTCGGAGGGCGCTGGCAAACCTACGAAGACGCCCGGCCCCGCCGCCTACCCTCCCCACTTGTACAACACCAAAAAGGTGAGCGCCGTCCGCCTAACGCGCCAGCTGACCGAGGTGGCTGTATTATTTAAACCGCCTGTATTGCTTGCAGAATCCCTACGCCTATTCCTTCGGCACGAAGCACGGCGACTACGCGTGTCCCATGATCATAAAGGAGGACACCATGGACTGCCTCTAGCCATCGAAACGTCGACTCACACATCTATACGTTTTGGTAATTTCGGATATTAAAATGTGTGGTGGATTAAATATGTAATCTAAAATAACCGATAGTAAATCGGCAATCGAGACCCCGTACCTTTAATTTAGCCATTGTGGGAGTAGATAACGTTTGAATATAGTTAGCTGAGAGGTCTCGACATTGGTGTCGCATTCTGAGGCGAAATATAAAAATTGCAAAATTAGATACGTCGTAATTTTTGTAAACTTCGCCTTGACGCGAAATAATCATTGAATACATTTGTTACTGTCGCTTGTGGTTCTAATGTGTTAATAAAAACATTAAACTTGAGTGATATCTTTATTGTATAGATCTTTAAGCTTTACATCAATCCATTTAAATACTCAAAATAGATTTGATTAGGCAGAAGCAATACATATCGGAACATGAGTTGTCGTTCAGGGCGAGGGGGACGATAATGGCAACAGTTCCGACCCGGAACCCTCCTTCCCGTCTTCACTCCCAATAGCCCCAGGCTGCACATAACATTACTTGTCAGTAGAGCGACACAATACAAAAGAAGTGAGGATTCAGAGTCCAGTTTTAGCGTGGCAAGAACTATTGTTGTCTTAGGTTAACCAACACCTCGACACAATTAGATAGTACATATATGTAGGTAAATAGTCGTGTCGTTATAGTTTAATTTCTTTTGGGGCGGACTTACATCACTCAGAGGCATAAAATCACGTAACTAAGTACATAAGTTACTTATCTTCAAATACGAAAAACAAAGAGTATTGAGAAAATATATACATTATCCCTGATGACCATAATTGTTATTTATTTATTTATTTATGAAAATTAACCACATCATACATGTACTAAATCTACTGTATATTTTACAAAATCTTTCATCTAAAATGTATGAAAATTGAAGTAAACATAAGTGTTTCAAAAAAGAAATTAAAACATTATACAAGATAAACTAAGTACTAATAATAAAATTACCAGAAATTTTTGGTAAAGTAGAAAAAAAAATCATCAGCAAAACAGCGAATTAGGTTCGAGATAGGCACCCAACAATGCTTTCTCTAAAACCGATCAGCCCACTACCGCTTATATCCAGCTCCGGATAAGCACTATTCAATCCGTTAATATCGCGAAGAATTCGAAAGAGAGGTCATAGGTTGGTTTTTGTAGGAGGAATTTCGAAGATATTTCTGATTTTAGACCTAGCGAATGAGTAAAGGACGACAATTTTAATTGTTAGTTATGATTATGTAAAATTTAGAGGTTCGTATGAAAAACTCGATAATGTACCCCATGCTGAAGAAAATCCAGTAAAAATCACTATTTTCCGTGAGTTTATTTGTAAGTAGTGTGAAAAAAATAAACAGCATTTCTTACGTTGGTAAATACGCAAAAAAGATGTCAAAACCTGATTGGGTAGGGGACGATCATGGAAATGGTGGTACAGCAGCGCCGCATACAGTAGGTTGGCGACGGCCAACGCTCGCAGAGTGGCGCCAAAGCCCGCCGCCCACCACACGGCTCCAGCTGCCACGGGCCCCACGGCGTAGGCAGCACTGGCGGCGCCCTGTAGCAGCGCGGCGGCGTGCGGCAGACTGACGGAACGTGCAAGCAGCGCGGGCACCAGGGCCGCGTCTAACGCACCGACGCCAGCGCCTACGCTGGCTTGCGCTATCGCCAATACCCCCAAAGAACATGCGTGCGCTACGAGAACGCCGCCTAACGCCACGCTACAAAGCCCCATCAGCGCCACCCGCTGAGCCCGCAACCCGCGTCCGCCGCACAGCGCCGCCGAGACGCTTGTCGCTGCCAGGTACGCCACGCTATCTGGCAGGAACACCACACCCAGCTCCCAACGCTGGCGACATAAATGAGGAGTGTCGTGACCGGTCGCATACTTTGTAGTTAGTGCGTTTCGACAAACCGTAAAAGATATTATTATATTCGCTACAATTCAGCGTCCGCTCTCATGGTTCACTCATCTCCATGAACCATAGATAAAGTAGGTCGGCCAAAAAATTCACCATTATTAAGTTAACACAAACATAACCTTAATACTACATATTGAGACAGACTGCACTATAATGAATATTCTGCAATTCACCTTCGATGCTTTAGTCTTATACAAGGTTTTTAATTGTTTATAACTACACATCTTCCACATTTCACACTCGTTTCTTCATAAACTATGTTAAAGTGTATCGAACGGTTACCTGGGCACCGAAGCGACGCTCCAACCACAGCGGCAAACAGGGTTCGAGTGCCGCCATGACGGCGGTGCTCAGGAACACCGCACCCGCACCCGCTCCGCAATCTTTCCACACGCCTCGCGCACAGTCTCCCCACGCCGAGCTCCGAGGCTCGTCGACGGCTGGCTATTAATTGTTTAAATAAGGTGTTGCATCACAAACGCACGACAAAAGTACGATACGAGGACTCACCTTATCGTATTCGGGTTTTTTCAAATAGACGTATTGCAATCCTTAAAGAAAATAAACTGTGTGTCAATATATTGCGCACGTAATAAATTAAATTCACAAAACTGTGTTAGCTACCGAGGTTCGCGAGCAGCGCGCCGGCGACGAGGTGGAACGGCGCTGCCGAACTCCACAGAGCGGCAGTCGCGCCGCCCAGCGGATATCCCACGAGCACACCTGCGCGAAAGCAAAATAAAAATTAGTTAATTTTCGATACGTTTATGAATCTTACCGGGCGGCGAAACCGACGGACCTAGAGCGACGGCACCGAGTGACGCGCCGAGAGCTTGTTGTTGTCGCGCCGGTGACACCGCTCGAGACACCAATGCCATCCCGGCCACGCCACCGAGCGCACCGCCCGACCCTTGCAGCACGCGCCCCGCGGCGCCGCACCACAAGCACGCCGCTCCACCCGCCGCGCAGACGCTGCTGCCGCACCAAGATAGCCACGCCGCGGCTGCGAGTAGTAGCAGCACGGCGAGACGCAGCGTGGCAGCGGGCCCCACGCGCGTCGTCATGGTGGCTGCCAAGGGTGCGCACGCCAGTTGAGCGGCCGAGCGTGCGCCTAGCACGGCGCCGGCCGCTGCCGCCTCGCCGCCTGCTTCGCCAGCCTCCAGCGCGAGCGTCGAGCCGTTGCGAATCACGGCGGGCGCCGCCATCGCTCCACTCCACTCCGGCAGGATCGGTACTGCAAACAGGCGAAAGCTATAGTATCACGGTTTTAAAACGAGCCGGTTCGGCACTAAGCGAGAAACTCGACCTACCGAGTGCGGTGAGTAAAACGTTGTCCAAGAATAGTGTGCAGTAGACGAGGAGGAAGGCGGCCGCACCCGTTCGACTCGTCGGCTCCAACGGAGAGTACGTCATGTCGCCGAAACACCACCCGCACTGCCGCGTCCGTCGGCGGCTCGCGGTGAATATTCCCTCACCTTTGCGATGTAGGGTGTTGCGATACGACCGAGATTTTTACGAATAGCGTGGTTGTGCTATTTTACGAATAACGGGTTCGCATTTTCGACAATACTAAAATACACTACAAATACTCATTATTATACTCAGTATACTCGGGGCGATAGAATAGAGGCTAATGAAATCACTGATTAGTAGATACATACGAAAATACACGTTGGTGTTATATACTTACATATTGTATGATTCTTTATTAGTTGTTATAAATGGACAATTTAAATAAAATAGCGTGTGGGTTCTTAAATGTTAAATTCATCGTACTACGGCCCTGAGGGCCGGGCTCAGCTGATAACGCGTATTCAATCAGAGCGCAGCGGGACGCGAGTTTCGCTCACTCAACCGCAACCTTATTTGCCGCCTCAACGCGTCTGATAACAATTAATTAATTGGAAAAAAAAGTGAATAACTATAGTCTTGCTCTGACCCAATGTCCTTTTGAATTGTTACTTCTTAACATTAAGGGAGAGATAGATAACATTATGATAGATAAGAGCCTAAGAGTTATTTCTATCACGTTTTGATCGAATACTTCTTATTATGGATAAATATATTTGACTTTCTTTCATCGAAATGTATTTATATAGATTTACCTTTACCTTTTTATTATTTTACAAAACAAGACCAAAACCCAATAACTTAAAAGTAACTGTATCTCTGTTATGCTTTCAAACAAAAGAAAACGTGGACAAGACAAAAAACCTTAACAGCACTTCAACGCCTGGAATATATAATTATTGAATGCAGTAATACTTACTTTTTAAAATAAAATAATGGTTTTTTTTCAGCAAAATATCCTATCTACTACTCTACTCTCGTACTCTTCCTTGATGTCATTGTTTGTTTGTTTGTTGTATAAGTAGGTAATAATTGTTGACTGTGTTAATTGTTTGTGCTATAAATTAGGAATGTCGAGGATTTTGCTATATGATCTAGTTGTTTTGTTATATAACGGCAATAGTTTTAACTTTATGCCAGTTTCAAGTAAAAATTCCAGTTGTTTTTAGTGAAATAGCAACAGCATTAAATATATTTTTATGCAGATGAGTGAAACAATGAGTTTATATCAATTATTATAGTCATTGTTTATATTTAAGTTGTAAAAAATAGGCCTTAGATAATATTCTTCTTATACAGATACATTTTTTTTTATATACATGTGTCTTTACTACGACATCATGGAACATTACGATCTAGCCTAACTTAAGACTAATAAGTAATTTAAGTCTAACCTAATTTACTAAAAAGGATTGTTATCATAAGTAAGTGTCCAATAACGCTACTTATAGTCTCTATTAAAGGGAAGACACTCTGTTCTTGTGTTCAATATAATTTTCTTTTCATTCACTGTTTAGCACTTAATAATAAAGTTCACTAACACTAGTTCATTAGTTCAAATGGTTTTATCCTTTTCAATCTTCTCACTAGGTCAGTGGTGTCAAGGAGTTGAATAGCCTCGACATTCACGTAATGGTGGAGCCTATGTTCGTGTGCTCTAGCAGTCTTTTTTATTAATGTGGTGACGTCCTCTACATTAAGGTCCCGATGGAGGTCGTAATTGCGAATGTACCAGGGAGCATTGACTATTCCCCTGAGCACTTTGTTTTGGAATCGTTGGATTACTTCGATATTACTATTACTGGTACAGCCCTACAGCTGGCAACCATAAGTCCATACAGGTGTCAGGACTTGTTTGTAGATCAATAATTCATCAGTATTTAAATTTAATAAAATCAGTAATTTATTTTGTACTGATAACGTGGAATGCCTTCCGAGCAACCAGTACAATTTAGAGTAACGGAGATCCAACTCTTCACGTTTCTTTTTAACATGGACCTTCCATCGGAGTTTGGTGTCTAGCGTCATACCTAGGTACTGAATTTTGGAACGGCACTTTGACGTTATCAATATATACTGGCAGGTAGTTTGATGTTTTGTTGGAAAAGTTTATGTGAACTGATTTAGACTGATTTAGTTTTATCCGCCATTTTTTGGTCCACAAGCCAACAATATTTATGGCTTTTTGTAATTTTACTACCGCTTCCTTTTCAGTAGCCGCCGTAGACATAATAGCAGTATCATCGGCAAAGGTCGCGATAACGTTATCTTTTAGATCAGGAATATCGCATGTGTATAAGAGGTATAGGACCGGACCTAATACACTCCCTTGCGGCACCCCAGCTTTTATTTCTTTTAGTTCTGAATAATCATCTTCTTGTCGTACCCTAAACATTCTTTGTGTTAAATATGACTCAAAGATATTTGCAAATTGACGAGGCAGTAATTTCCTTAACTTATGAACAAGTCCTCGATGCCACACTTTATCAAATGCCTGAGCTACATCCAGAAAGACAGTGGAGCAGACTTTTTGTTCTTCTAGTGCTTTTTCAATATTATTTGTGATGCTATGAACATGCTCTATGGTAGAATGTTTTTCTCTAAAACCGAATTGGTAATCTGGTATGAGCTGCTTTTTGACAATAATAGGGTTAAGACGTTTGAGTAAGACTTTCTCAAATACCTTTGCTATAACAGGTAACAGTGAGATTGGCCTGTAAGACGTGACTTCGTGCGGAGGTTTTCCTGGCTTGGGAATCATTATAACTTCCGCAACTTTCCACATATTGGGAACATATTGAAGTCGAAATGAGGCATTAATTAAGGTTGTCATTTTAACTACGGCTTTAGGGGGGAGATGCTGCAGGACTTCACCCGTAATTAAATCAAAACCTGGAGCCTTCTTTTTAGTTAGACTTTTAATTTCACTTAAAACTTCTTTTGGTGTGACTAGACGGATGTTTAGCTCTTCTGACGATATTTCTTCGAAGTCAAGTGAATCTTCTTCATCGATTTGAAATATATTTTCTAGATGATCAGCAAACCTCTTAACTTTTTGTATGTTACTTGCAGCCCAATTCCCATTAGACTCTCGTAAGGGAGGAATATGTGTTGTAGGTTTTTTAATATTTTTTATCGCTTTCCAGATGGAGTAGTCGGTGGAACCATCACAAGTTAATTGGTTTAGGTATCTCTTTATTGAAGTATCTTTATGTATTTTAATCTCTCTCCTCAGTTGTTTAGTGAGGTTATTCAGATGTTTTTTGTCTTCTGGACATCTTGTGGAATGCCACCTTTTTCTTTGAGTTCATTTTGTCATTATCAGATTTTTAATCTCTTCTGGGAAGTAGTTGTTTTGTACCTTTTTTCTTAAATTTTGGAGTATTACTCTAAGCAGCTTGTTGGATGTTCTTTGTAAATTTATTGACTTCTAAATCTAATTGTTCCTCAGTCTTTAAAGGTACTCTAAGGTCTACCATATTGACAAGATAAATTTTGAAGCTGTCCCAGTCCGTATGCGTGTTCACGAGAGATGGATTCAGTTTTCGCTTTATAGGGTCTTCGCCAATTGTGAGTAAGATTGGTGAGTGATCTGAGTTCATATCATAGGCTTCCTCTAATTGGAGAACATTTGGTGATACTTCTCTAAATATGAAGAAATCTATAAGGTCTGGTATTTTATTCTTGTCTGTTGGCCAGTATGTGGGCCTTCCTGTCGAAATTGCATCACATCTCAAATCTTTCATAACATTGAACAGTTCTCTTCCTTTGGTCGATATTAATCTTGATCCCCAGTAGGTATGTTTTGCATTGAAGTCGCCTCCCAAGACAAATCTATTTCCAAGACTTTCTAGCAGGGTTTTGTACTGGTCGTACTTAAGTGCATGTCTTGGTGGGCAGTAAATAGATGATATTGTTAATGGATACCGCTTCATTTATAGGCTCACAGCCACAGCCTGTATATGCTCTTTTTCATATTTAAAGACCTCATGGTCATACAGATACATGATATATCGGAATAAGAACCATTTCTCCAAGCTGCACACCAAACGTCCGACCCTTTAATAACAGTCATTGTGTCAGAGAATATCAAAGGCATGCAAGTTACTGCAAGTTCACTTGATAGCTTCACTTTTATTGATACTTAAATAAATAATATATCTAATATATGTATCCTATTGTTACGAGCCAGGGGATCGGATAGAAAATGCCGTAGATTTCTTCAAAGGTTTATTTCTTGATAAATCAATGAGGAATTTATGGGCACAAATTAATTGCAGAGATGCACTTATAACACACAAAAACACAGTCACTAATTACTTCACTTATGCACACTTCACACAGTACTTTATCACTGGTATTCACTTTATCGCTTCGGTGTTTCTCTCTTGTTATCGCATTCCAAACTAAAGGTGACTAGTCGCGTTTCGGCTCGCTTATATATCCCTGGGAATAATTCTAAACAATATTCGAGAACTTTCTAGGCGGGCTTGCTACTGAGTAGCGATTGCACAATTCTAGAACGTCCGCACGCTTTGTCTCTTTCGCACGTTGCTCCCTCCTTGTCGTACGGCGTTCTAGAGAGCTCAGTCTAGTTTCGAGAAAGTTCTGATCTTCTCTCTCTCTCTCGTATCATTTCGTCCTTGTCTCACACCTAGAAAGTTCGGTCTAGAATATACCTTTATCAAAGGGGTATACCTAGGCCTGAAAACGCCTGAAAACGGGTCTCCTGAAAACTGCACCACTCTACTACACATGTTCTGAAACCGACTGAAAAAAGGTTTCAGCTTCCTGAAAACTAGGATAACATTATTACAATTTTCTAATATGTGATTCACCCTCCTTTGAAACGGTCAGAAATCATATTACAGCCTGCTGAAAAGTTCTCTAAGTAGTGGAAAAATCTAGAAACATGCAGTCGACCCGTCTTCGTAACACTATTTTAATTCTAGAGGAACATGGCGGCACTAGCCATTTAGGCATCCCCTGAAGCGATGACGAAAGAATAGGACCACAAAACTCTTTACAAATGAAAATGCCTTTTTATCAACTTTTAATTGTTTTGAATTAGGTACACGTATATTATTTTAAAAACTTCTTTCGATTATGCGCCATTTCACATATTTTTCATTACCATCATTAGTGTTCATTATCAAATTACAAATGTGCTTGTGCTTATGATCGATAAACAGGACGTACCCTAAATCAATCTGTACAATTAAAGAGAGTGGATCGATCAAAACGCCTTCTGTCGTGATACGTAGGTGAATAACACAAAAATATTTACAGATAGAATTCTACGATAAGCAAAATAATAAGGTGAATTATTTTTTTTCGCTAAGACTTTAATAAATATGTAGGTATAGATTTTAATAACATATATTAGTGTCTTTTGTTAAAATAGCTTTTACACATTAAGAAAAACACTTTTTGAACGGATTAAAGCTATGTATTATTATTAAAACTTATAATTATTTACATAATTTTAAAAAAAAAACCCGACGTGACGCGTGCTTTTCAGCGTGCATGGTCACGGTGACCGAAGACAAAAGGTGTTTTGTTTAAATGTCAAAAGTATCACAGCTGCAGAGAACGTTGTTTTATCTGTATTTATTGCCCC
The DNA here is from genome assembly GCF_905147105.1 of Pieris brassicae. Lineage (NCBI taxonomy): Eukaryota > Metazoa > Arthropoda > Insecta > Lepidoptera > Pieridae > Pieris > Pieris brassicae. Next base: position 11,752,873 of record NC_059670.1, on the reverse strand, counting down.
GAAGTTGATATCGACTAAAAGATGACGGGTTTTTGCAAAATGACTCACAGTGTCCTCTGTTTTCGCGGATTGTTTGTCTTTGATCGATAATATTTATTTTATCGATCAAAGATTAAGATCTTTATTCCGTTCAAAAAGTGTTTTTCTTAACATATATTACATTAAGTAGTTCATTTTTAAAAAATGCACTTTCATTTGTAACAGAAGTTATGGCTGGACTAGGTATAAATTGGGTAGTGGCGTGAGAACTAAAGACAAAACGATAGTACGCCACCTTCGGCAAATCACCATCGAAGGCAACGAAGTCTTGTGTCTTTCGTTTTACATTCTCAACCTGTGTGTAGTGAATAGTAAATTGTATTCTCATCCACCAAAAACATAATATAGACTTGGATGGGATTCGATTTCTATTGTGTATTAATTTACCACAAATTGCAATAAAATTTTCGAATACTCTGTACATCATTCACTTTAAGAGTTACGGTGGGGCAATTCTAGTAGTGAATTTTATATCCCTCCTTCATGTCAACCATTTATGGATTTCATGGATACTAATGATCTAAAGCAACAGAATTCTATACTTAATAATTGTAACAGAATTCTCGATCTTGTATTTACTAATATGCCATCGTGTGAGGTGAGTCAATCGTGTGTTTAGCGTTATAGATAAACTACATGCTCCCTTGGATATTGAAATCGCCCCAGCCAGTAATCCTGAATTACCTTTTAACATAGTCACGACTAAGCGTAATTTCCGTAAAACTAACTATGACAATATCTTTATTGAGTTAACAAAGTGTGATTGGGAGATACTTTTCACTGGTATTGACGACGTCAACTTGGTGGTAAAAGTTTTATATTTGAAAATACGAGATATAATGAATAATTACGTCCCTTTAAGCAAACCTAGTGTGTAAAATCGCTATCCTCCATAGTTTGATCGAACCTTAATCCGAACTTTGAAAGAGAAGAATAAAATAAGACTACATTACTAATACTACTACATTACAACAGGTTCGAACTGAATTTACTAAGTAAAAGATGCAAGAAAATGGCCAGTGATTACTATAAGGCTTAAGACCTATCTATAAGTCGGGAGAAAAAGAGCTGGTTAATAACAGACCCATTTCTATTCCTTCTTTCTAAAATAAAATATACTGAATTCATAAGTGATGCATTAGATCGTGGTCTCCAAGTTGACAAAATTTACACAGACCTCAGCAAAGCTTTCGATCGAGTTCCTCACTTTAATACTTTAGAATAAGCTATCTATTTACGTCTTATCGGCAGTTTTAAGTAAATAATGTATCGCTTGTGTCGTATAACAAAACTACCCTTATTTTTTTGTTACCCTGGCAACCCACCGTGTTTGTTTGATTGATTTCGTGTTTTTTTGTGATGTCGACATCTCAAATTATTAAATGAGAACAGACACTTAAGCAAAAAGGGTGCGAGCCACTAACTGGGAAATTGTGAAAAAGATAGGTCTAGTTATGTTATGGATACTTGTTATTGATATTGTCCAATGTGCATATTACTATTACATTATATTTGGTGCGTTCTTATCTTTTTACCACCCATCTATATCCCTACTGACTTTACTTAATTGTATTCTTGCGCTACAGAAGCTGTTGAGGGAGATATTGGTGGACTACGTCGATATAATCAAAAACAAATGTGCAGACACAAATACAAATAAACGGAAATTTCATGCTTGGCAGACGGTGTTTGTAAGGTTTGCAACAGTAAGTCTTTCTATCAGTTACAAACACTTAATTAAGTAATTATGAATATTTACTTTATAATCTAGGTAATAAACTAGTTATATTAAAAAAAAATGCTTTCAGGTTCAATGAGCTCAACGTAAGACAACGGACATTAGTGGAGCTTAAACAACAGTGCAAATAAGCAAAGTACATGCCAAAAAATTTATAAGTGAACACCGGTGTCAGAAGTGGTGGCAGTTTACGAATGGGCTAGACAAGACTATCTACTAAGGCTTAAATTGTTAGAGCAGCAATTAAAATAATAATTAAATAAGTACTTATGTTTTACATGAAATATAACTTTCTATTTATTTCACGTTATTAACTATCCGCACGAATTAAGTAAAAGCAGCTCAAGCAGCTTGTCCAGCCTGATTGCCTGGGGGCGCCTGGGTTGGACTTGGTTCTTCTGGAGCATTCTCAGTGTCATCATACGTAACATCCCGGTCTCCTTTGATATCAATAGCAATATTGTGGAGGATTGCTAGTGCAATCATATGCCATTTTCGAATGATACTGAAAAGCCATGAAGAAGACTCCTAAATCGTTTCCTAACACCAAAATACCGTTCTATTTTATTCCTTGTTTTTATATGGGAATGTTTGTATGCCTCCTTTTGTATAAAACTCGAATTTAAAATTGGTGTGAATAAATATGGCGTCAATGCAAAGCCTGAATCGCCAAGAAGCTGTCCTTGGAACTCTCTACTTTCAATTCTTTGTCCGAGTTGACTTTTGAGTACTGCAAGGCAGTACTCACGACAGCCGTATTTTCAGAGAAATGCAGATTGTTGCAGGCAAATAAATTTTTAATAAACACTAATACCTACGACCTAAAATTTTTCTTTGAACTGAATTGTCAAAAAATGTGTAATCAGATCAAATGACGCCATTTTTGTCTTATACGACCATTAAACTAGCCTCTGCGTTGTTTAAGTATTGTCTTCCTACAAACAAAACACTTGTTTATTAGTAAGAGTATACTATGTGGACGGCCAAAAACTGAGATGGTCTCGTTGTACCTATTAATAGCCCGGTACATAAACATTTTACTATCTAATATGTTACTACATATGGCATATACATACTTGTATGGAGCGTTTTAAAAATTGCATTTGGCTCCATACCTACTTTGGGTAATGCGTTCACTGCGATTCGGTTCTCTTTACTATCGCAAAATATTGTACAATGTATTGGCGCCAGAATTAAACAACCCAATGAACAACGATATAAAATGACAGATTCTTAATTCAAATGTAATATTTTGTTAATTTTCAATTGTAACAGTATTTATGGCCAGACTAAGTATATACTTTTTAAATTAGACTTTTAATTATTTTAACCTTACGAACGAGGATTGTACGAATGAAAATACAAAGGTTTCTTTATATAATGTATAATTATATTTACATCTGAGTCGTTACAATAATTTGTTTAAGTAAGAGTATATGCGGCACAGTACAGTAGCTACAAGGTACATATTCGCTATGTACTTCTTTGATCGGGCGTACCTAACGTTGTACAGTTTGAGTGACGTGAAACACTTGATTCCAAGAAGAAATTATATTCTGCACACAACGAATATACTGTCTAAAATAATATTTATAAGTATGTAAATAGTTGAGTACTAGACGGTCGGTCGGTTACCAGCCCAACTCTAATGCAGCTCGGTCGCTCGACGCGCTCGACAGCATGGACTGTCACGAGGCCAGAGCCACGGCGCGAGAGCAAGACGCCACGCCGTTACATCTCTCTCTCTTTCCCTCTGTCTCGTCTCATCGTCGTATTTTACGAAAATAATCTCAAGTTAATCAGTAGCACTCTTCTCTTAAGTACTTTAAGTATGACTTTACTGTTTAATACTGTTTGTTCCTAGCGATTCCTCGACACCTGTAGACCAAGATTTTTCGAGGGTTCATTTCCTCCCTCTCCTGAAACATAAAATAAGGGGTCGACGGTCGGACCCGTCGTTTTCTAAGCTTTCTAAGATTTTCGGAAACGTCGAGAGAGATGCGACGACAATTAACTTAATCGACTAATCGCTGAGCGTCGTTTATAATATAAAAAAATAGTGCGTGACCCGAAATCGGTTCGAGACTGTCGCGTCGGGAGTCTAGCCGGCGCACTTGGTCTTGCCATCGAGCAGTTTGCGCCAGAGGTCAAACTGCTCGTGGAACTGCACCATGTGCAGCGAGAGGGCGCGTTGCAGCGCACACGGGTGCGCGGGCGCCTTTCGGTTCAGGAACTCGGGCGCGTGCACGCGGCGCACGGACGCCGCCGAGGCGACCACGCCCGTCACGAACACGTCCTCGAGGCGTAGGTACGGACGCCGCGCCGCCGCCGCCCTCAGCGTGCGCACGGCGTCCGCCGTCAGAAGGTAGGCCGGGCCCGTCGCGAATTCGGGGAATACGGCGCCCGCGAACTGCTCCACCGGCACGAAGTACTTCGACTTGCTCGTGCGCTTCGGCAGCGACTTCTTAACGACCTTACCCCAGATGGTGTTCGTTGCGTTGACGCGCGCCGCAGCGAAGCGCAACAGCCGCGGCACGTTGATGAACATGTCGTCGTCGGTCTTGAGGAGTCGCGGCGCGCGCGGGCAGTACGTGTCGGCCCACTCGAGGATCGACAGCGTCTTGAGTGTGAGGTTCGAATACGAATCGACGGAACGTCCAACGACGAGGTCACCGTAGAGCGCGTCCTCGGCGTCGAGAGCGGGGCGCAGCGCCGACGGAGGTCGACCGAGCGCGAACGCAAATGCGACGTCGCGCCGAGCTGCGAAGTGACCCCACGTGAGCCGGATTGCGTCACGTGCGCGCGCGTGCCCCGGTGCCGACGTCACCATGATGAGCACCTTGACGTGCGCGCCTAGCGCCGGGCACAGCTCGGGGTGGGGCCGCTCGTGTCCCGCCTCGTAGATGTCGCTCACGAGCGGCGCGCCCGGTGCCCGAGTCACTCTGTCGGCGGGTCGCGTCGCCGGCTTCACCGTTCCGTTGGCGGGCGCCCGGTGCGTGACGTTGACGGGCACGGCGGGCGGGGCGACGGCGAGCGGCAGCGGACGCGGCCGCAGCGGCGCCGGCGGGGCAGGCGGTGCACGCGCGGCCAGCAAAAGCAGCAGCAGCGCCGCGAACAGCATGAGCAGCAAGGCGGGCGAGCGCCGCAGGGCGCCCGAAGCTCCCGTCCCCCACCCGGACATGCCGCACTGATGACGTCGCTCTCTACACCTGCAACACGCGCCTCGAGCTGATTACTCACTTCTGTGAGACGTAGACATGGCTTTAAGCGTAAAATACAAGAGCCACGGCTCCGGCACCAATAACCTTTTAACTAGAATACGTTTTTCTAGTGAACAAATTATTTTGTAGTAAATTGTGGAATATTAAAGGAAATATATATTTTAAAGATAATTGTTAAAAAAACTAATTAAATCAAAGCAAAGAACCTCCCAGAATCGTATGATTTCGTAATGATTATGCAGCCGCAGCCTCGGAAGTAAGGCTGGCACGACGTATCGAGTGTTTCAAATTACAAATGTACAATTATTTATTTTCTATGCGTATATAATATATATACATATGTATAGTATATATGGTAGTATTGTTTGGATCCCTCCATATTCTGTCCATGTTGACAGATTCGAAGGAATTAAGCGCCATTTCTGCAAACATCTATGCCTTTTAATTAATAACATAAGCTATAAATGCGAGTGTGAAAAAAGACTAGCTTTCTTTCACCTGCAATCACTCCGCGATAGACGCCGCCTCATCGATATATTTTTGTTTACAATATCTTAAATAATTTGGTAGATTTACCTAATGTTTTGAGTCAAGTGAACTTCCTCTTAAAGAGGAACACAAGAAACACTTCAGTCCTTTTTTACGTTCGGGCAGTGAGGACCAACGTGGTTTGTAATGCTCCTCTAAACAGATCTCTATCTGCATTGAACGACGCTCTGAGTACATGCGAAGCAGATCCATTTAATGTCTTCAGACGTAAGATGCTGCAGCCACTGTTGATCCGTGACCAATAGTGACAATTTCATTGTTTAGAAATATAAAATGTTATAAAATGTTAAATTGCACAAATGTATTTTTTGGTCTGGATTTTCTTTCACTTTTAATGTTTAAGTTATTTTCTCTTAATCATTGTAATGTTTCCCTCTTAATGTTGTGCACACTTGTCGTTGATGTACATGCATGTATCTTGTTTTTGTACGTTATGTGTTCTCTGTATGTAGTGTTTCTATGTTTCGTTAGCGTACCTTTTGAAATAAAATAAAATAAAGTACACAAGTACAAGTCATGTTTCATCCATCTATCGCCTTTTATATCCATGATTATAAGGGGGTGTTGTAAAATATAATTAATTATACATTTGTGTAAATTGTGGTAATGGTGGTGGTCTAGTGAGATGTGATCGTGGACATCCTATATAAAGAACTTTCAAGAGTATGATTTTATTGTTTAATTATTAAGTATTTTTAAAAAATAGTTATCTAAAACGGTTGCGGGTTTACATACATTTTCTGTTTCGTGGCAATAAACTATTTTTAAGCAATAATATTAAAAGAAAAATAACTTCAATTTGTTAAGACTAGTTGAGACTTCAGAGGCTGAAGAAGGTTATCAATTCGAATTAAGATTTTAGTCTTTGTTCGATGTTGTTGTCCTGGCGAGGGAGAACGTTATAGTAACATGTTTTAGTAGTTTACAATCGCAAAATTACACATTTTTGAGATATGTTGTGACGACTGATGACGAAAGCAATTTCATCATTGAAAATTTGTCTCCACTGATATGTTGTTTTTCTACCATTCTCTAATCCTTGTGACCTATACCGATATACCCTGCATCATTCGTACTTTAATGACTGCCGAGGTCACTCAATCGACCTTTGCCTAAGAATAATGATTTTATCGTGCGTCAAGTTTACAGTAATGCTTTGATCACAACAACCTCTATATAATAGTTTTTGTGATGCAGCCAGACGGTCTGAGTCTTTTGGTTAGGTCTCTAGTGATCCATTGTATTTTGCAAATACAATTGATCACTAGTACTATGATCTAGTACTAGGATAATTTAGTACAAATAACTTTTGTAAAGATAGATTAATTAATGTATAGGTTAGATTAAGATAGGTTTGGTGTTGGTTTTAAAATGAAGCCACGAGATATAACACTGAAGCAGATTTTCTGCATAAATGTTATATCTAGTGGGTGATTGCCCTGTATTGTCGCTCGTCTTTGGTGAACGTGTTTGATCGCGCTTTGCACCGGGTCAAGGCCCTCTAAAACGCTAACGGGACCTTCACACATCGATTTGTTTTTTACTAACCAATACCAAACAAAAAAAAAAACTTATAACATTAATTGTCATTCCTTGATATCGCGATATTACAGATAATGTATACTACGTTTCGAACAATTTTATGCATATCTCGGAACTTGTTGCCAAGGAACCTTCACGCTTAATAGCTTCGTGGCAAATGATATTGAGGAGTCATCTTTCTTTAGACCTTCTAGAGACCTTCCCCTTCTCCTAGAGTCTATCTGACTCATGTAAACTTATCCACTCATATTATGCAGTATGTCACTATTTGATTTAAGATCAATTATTTTAATGATTCTGGTACAATTTGGGAGAAAATCAGTGTCTAAGACCCAAAGAGTAAGATTTTATAATTTCAATGTTGATTGATTATGTATAAATAAGCCTTTACAATTTGTGGAATAACTAATAATAACATCCCTTCATTAAAGTTAAAACTAGTAAAACAGGTAATTTTACTATGCTTATTTTTTGCTTTAGTAGAAAGGAAACATGTTTTAAATTAGGTGATAGGCCTCTTAAGTTGTAAAAAATGATTTCTGCATAAAACTTGTTGCAACAATATAGGTTCACCACTAATTTCTTCCCAATACAAACAAATAAAACAAAATTTTCTCTCACTGAAACTGCTTAGAAGGCCATTACATTAATTTTCATGCAACCGCTGCCACAATTCCCTTTAAGGGTGCTCCTTGTTCCAGAGCGCATTTAAACTTAAATAACAACATACAATTTTAATCAATAAAAGTATTTATATGAAAATCTTATTGCTTAGCCCTGCCTTTCATATTACACATACCTAAATATGAATATTTCAAAGATAAATTATTAATAAAAATAAAATCGTACAATAGTCGCATATACTTTGTTATATATAACAAATTATCACTTACTTTCAAGATAAATTAGTACAATCATTACTAATTTTAATTTAATTTAATCTTACAATTGTTTTCGATTTAATATGTGCATGCTAAAGTTATGTTAGTTAATACAGCGAAATTAAACTTGTTCTAGATTTCAATAATACCTCACTACATTAAAATAATTACGTTATTTAGAAGTTCATTAAATTTTGTGATTAAAAATATAATTTAATTAAAGTTTATAATTGAATATTAACATATTACTTCAGATTGCAAAAGTAAAAACGAAATTAATGAAAGTGAAATTGCAAATACTACACCAACCAAAGCTGTCTGATTGTATTCTATCATCACTTCCACTTAATTTACTAAGCGTGGCGATTATCATTGACGATTCGAAATTATATCCAGTTGTCGGGACAATCTTAAATATATCATAACATTCACGTAGTATAGTTAAAAATTTAATTATTTTTCTGTACGTAAGTAAATGTATATTTTTATAGAACTTAAATCTTGTACCTAAGGCGGGATCTGTAAATATACTTAAAACTGGAACACCTGTATCGTAATATAATAAGAATTAAACTCACCATGTTTTAACGGAGGGTTTTGTACGTTTGTACAGCAACTAGGAAGTGGTCAGAGGCCACTTGAAGCTTGTGACTTTTGAATCTTGTATCTGGTTGCCTATTCTAATGTATAACATACATCTACATCACTTAATATCTTATTTTGTTCACTCTATACAAGTGGTTTTCGTACTTTTATTAAATTTATAAATAAATATAGCTACACACAACCACTTGCGAAAGGCCCACCCCGTTTTTAAACATAAATTATATATCTACTACTACTTGTCACAGACATAGGTCACAGAGGTGCGAGGAATTAGAGACTAAAGATTCAAACAGTTGAATTAAAGTAAATATCTGACATACGTCAAGTAACGATTAATCATCAGTCTACTTTGTAGTTTGTAAAGTGTAGTGTAACTGTCAAAGTTTGCTTAGATAGATTTGTTGAAGGATTAAGGAAGTACATCTATGGAGAAGCCTGAGGTAAAGTACCTACAGATGGGTCAAGAGATGGCACAAAAACAGCAATAGTTTTTTACATTGTTGCTGCGTTAGAAAAAGTTTCCCCATATTAGGTACAATTATTCCCAATTGCCGTTCTTTGTGTAAATCTAGGGAGGCCTATCTCTAAAAGGGAACCTATTTTGGCTGATATGAAGATGATAATTCCCAATTGATTACGATTACTAGTAGAAAATGGTTATCGCGACCAACTATATATATAGGTATATATTATAACAAACTTAATGCTGTTCTTAGTAGGAAATCGGAAAGGGGGTAAGCCTTTGGCCAGCATTTAAAAATAAATACAACTCATGACAGCAAAAACATTTATTTCCAAAAAAGTACCTCTAAGATAAAACTAGCTTAGCTTAACTAATATTCTTATTCTTGCACTACTGTGCCATAATACCTAATATGAATTCTAACTTCCAGATATCTTAAAGTTATTGCTTTGATGAGTAATGAGATATAATTGTCTAATGGGCTTTGTTTAGTAATATGGTCGCAAAAAAATATTGTGTATCAATACTTTTTTTTAAAGCGCTGCAAATCACTTTGGGCTTTATAATTTTACATCATAAGCATATTTATGTGTAGCATTTTTTGCAATAACATGACTTAAAGTCTTCTATGCCAATAAACAAATACTAATTACGTCTTGCAACGAGGGATTACTATTTTGGGTGAAAGTTAACCTTACCAAAAAAATTGTTTAAGAAAATCAGCTTTATTATTTTTTATGCTCGACAATAGAATCTGAGAAGCGAGTCGTAGGACGCCATTTTTTAGAATTCTGCATATGGCCACACTGCTGTCTGCCAAAGCTAAATTCCACTATAACCTCTTGATGTTGTTGATGTGGTGTCATTGTAATCAATGTGCGAAAAATGTCGAAACCCATTAAAATCAGTATCCGAAGCTTACTACTACTACTTACTGCATATGATAAGCAAGTATGAACTAAGATTTTTTGACAAATTTAATTAAGCTGCAAGTAAGTAAAACCCAAATATTTTAATACTCGTCCTTGATTTTATAAAATAAAAAAGCTTGTTTATATTTAAATTATTTTTACGTTTGTTTCACCTTAATACAATAGACTAATCTAAACATAATTATCTATGAATAACTATGTTTCAACAACAACATTAATTATTTCTTGTTTTAAGGTCTGTCTAATGACGAAGATAAACCCACTCCCCTGCTCGAAGTTGAAAAACTGCTTAAACATCATGCACAGTCATCAAATTGCCAGCATATCATTGTGATCTCAATGCTAAAGATTTGATTTGGAGCTTGTCAAAAATGAAAGTGTCAAGTATGAATCTAGGCATGCCAGCTGTCCAATTGGAAAATTTAAAAAGGAAATGTTTTGCCAGTGTGACTGCTGATGACTGGAAAAAAGCTCTGATTTTTGTGATTAATGTTGAAAATACATAATGAGTAAATGTTGGTGCTAATTGAAAATAAAAACTATGTCAAAACGTAGTTAATGTTGTCGATTTGTTTATATTTATTGTTAGACTACATTCTTTGGAGGCTCCAAACTTTTAAATAAATAATCAAGTTTAGAAAAAATATCAAGATTCAGACTATATGCGGGGTTAACAGTTAAAAGATTATTAATTTCGCCGCCAGAGGCTTGTGCCACGTTTGTTAGGCTCTAAGCGGCCACGGCGACAAATATAAAACATATATGTTTTTCACCAACATCATTTCATGAATCCATCTAGATAAATTAAGTTATTTTTCCTAGGGTGCAAGGATAAATTATTCAGTCTGTGGTATAATTGAAGACGGAAAATATTTTCTTCAGTATATATAATAATATCTGGTGTCAGTGTCAGTAACCTCACCATAGATGATAGAACACTATTATTTCTAGAGTTCTAGCGAAGAGCCTCACATGTGAAGTATGTAAACATTTAACAATCATAATATCTACATTATAGATGAAATATTAAGGAATTCTTATATTCAGTGCGAAGACCATTAAATATATCACTTTACGACCAAGAAATAATTTATAAACAAATTTTTTACTTCATATATGTGTGTGTATAGTGTGTAGTGACGGACGGAGAAAATTTTTGGAAGAAAATAAAAAATCGCTCTCGAAAAGAATGGCATTGTAGGTAGAAAGTGCCATACACTGGTAACTTGTTCAATGTCTAAATTAAATTCAAAGTATTTAATTGTTGGAGGTGGAATAGCTGGAGTAACTTGTGTAGAAACTTTAGCAATACTACATCCGGGCGCTACTCTTATCATTATAACTGCATCTTCTTTAGTCAAAAATGTTAGCAATATTACTTTTTATGCAAAAACAATAGTGAAATTTGATGTGTCTGAAACTGAAGCAAGCTCGTTGAAAAAAATTCATCCTAATCTTCATATTGTTTATGATTCTCTAAGACATGTAGATACCACACATAAAATTGCATATACTGATGGAGGTATAGAAATAACTTTTGAAGCCATATGCATATGTACTGGGGGTATTCCTAAACTAATATCAGATTCTAAAAAGATTAGCAGAATTATTGGCATAAGAGATACTGAATCTGTTGAACATTTTCAGGAAAAGTTAAGAAATGGACGTAGGATGGTAGTAGTTGGAAATGGTGGAATTGCATCTGAAATCATTCATGCTATTAGAGGAATAGAAAAAATCTGGGTTGTTAGAGATGAATATATTTCAGCAACATTTGTAGATCCAGGTGCAGCTGAATTTTTACAAGATTCTGTAAAGAACTATCAAGAGAAACAGGAAAATACTGTCTTAAGAAGACATATTTTCAGTGAAGAGGATAAATTGGTATCAGTAAATAAAAATCTTAAATCTGCTGCTTTGGGACCTGATTGGTATAGAAAGTTGGAAAATGTTATAAGTAGTGAGGGGAAACAGGAATTGGAAATAATTTACAAATCAGAAGTTGAATATGTTATAGAAAAAGAAAACACAGAATACCCTCTTTATGTCAAACTTTCAAATGGGAAAGCAATAGAATGTGATTTTGTTATTTCAGCTACTGGGGTTGAGCCAGCTGTCAACTTTACTTGGGATGAGGAGCCAGTTTTTGGCAAAGATGGAGGCATAGCAGTTAATGAACTGCAACAGACATCAATTCCCCATGTGTTTGCTGCTGGAGATGTGGCAAGTGCATCATGGGAACATTCTGCTCATTGGTTTCAACTTCGACTGTGGACACAAGCTAGGCAAATGGGGGCTATGGCTGCTAAGGCAATGCATGCCAAAATTAATAAAGAAGATGTTTTGCAAGATTTTTGTTTCGAGCTATTTACACATTGCACTACTCTTTTTGGTCATCGAGTAGTGTTGCTTGGTAAATATAATGGACAGGGACTTGATAAAAAATATGAGATTCTACTCCGAGTAACTCATGGTCATGAGTATATAAAGTTTGTTTTACAAAATGGTAAACTCCAAGGTGCTATTTTAATTGGTGAAACAGACCTTGAAGAAATGTGTGAAAATTTAATACTAGATCAAATTGATTTAACCCCATATGGTGATGATATTCTTAATCCTGATATAGACATTGATGATTATTTTGATTAAAGTAATTTAAGTTCAAATTTGTCTTTAGATAAATGTGCTGGTGCTACTTTTCAGGACACTTTGAAATGGCAAGATGTAACTAACATTGAAATGTCATTTTTATATTATATGGTATATTATTAAATTTTAAAACTAATAAAACATATCTTTACCTACATTTAAATTTGTGTGCAAGGACATGACTTAGAAGGCCAAATCAAATATTCACTTAACTATTATTTATGAATAATGTATCGAAATGTTAGTGGTGTGATATGTGGTAGTAACTCACCTACCTTATTCCATCTCTAACCTATTTGAACAAATAAGAGTGGCTTGATGTTTGATAACAACTGTTGTTTATACATACTATTTACTTAACATAATTAATTAAAGAATCGTACTGTAATATAAAAAAATTGTTTTACCAAGGTACCCTTTAAATTTCATGTTCAAAGAGTAAATTAAGAAAAAATATGATACCTAAGTGAATAATTGTTATAGTTAACGGAGATGGATTTGCAAACACTTTTGTTATACTTATTTAACCATCTTTAATCGAAACGACTTACTTGATTTTTTAGAATACTTTTATAAAACCAAGTCTCGCAAGTCAGTTCTGTCGTAAAAAGATGTGAGATCCATATAATTCTTTCTACCACTTCTGTAACATTATTATCGTTTTCCTATAAATTCGTTTCTTCGTTCCGTCAGTCTTTTCTTGCTTCTTTATAAGGTTTCATTGATTTGTATCATAAAACCAAATTATATTAAAGAATCTGACTTTTGATCTGAGGAAAGAATAAGTGCAGCTAAACCTTCATAATAAAGAATTGCCTTCCTATATATTTATTTAATTTTTTTTAAAAGCACACTAACGAAACACATACAAACACATACAGAGAACACACAAAAACAATAATACAATTTAAACATTTAATATATTCCTACTTTACAATTGTTATTATTGGTGACGGATGAACATTAGCTGTAGCATCTTACGCCTGAAGACACGTAGGCAGTCATCATTATTACCGTTGACGTAAGACGTTGGTCCTGATTGCTCGAACGTATAAAAGGCTGTGTTTCTTGTGTCTCTTAACCTAAAACAATAGGTAAATCTAGTTTAAAAGTTATTTAAAATGTATATATGTAGATATAGATATAGACGCGGCAGACGATTTCTTGCTTTTCAATCGCTCATATTTCATTCAATAATTGAACAGTCTTCATGATTTGTATATTTTTAATTTCGCCATTTATCACTTTATCTAGTGGTGTATATTTTTTCAAAATCAATTGGCTAGTTTTTGAAAAAATCCATTGATATTGATACAGATATAGACGCGGCAGACACCGTTTCTTCCTCTTCAACGGCTCATATTTCAGTCAAGTAAAAAAATACAGCTAACAACAAAGTTACTTGGACAGGCATAAAAGAAGTTTGTGTTGAGGGTACTAAGAGAATGAAATCCGAAACAAATATGCTTAATCTGATGAATACGTCATGACGCATGATCCACACGTCATGAAGGCACAACCTTAGAAGGAATATCTTATAAAGGTCGAATTCCAATCAGTAATAATACCTATAAAAGTCTTATGAGTCTATGCAGTTCATTAATATCTGCGAACTTCCAGACTTTTAAAGAAGTTTAACTCAGAGACGTTATGTTACTGATGACGACAATGAGTCTGACTATATAATTGTGCAAAAGGTTGTTTATTTTTTCAGATTCTTATAAATATAATCTTTATAGTTTATTATTTTGATCCCTTATGTAGTGGTTATTAAGAATTATTCATTTTAATAAATGCCGTTTCTTTCGTACTTATATACTTCTGATATATATGAGAATGATTGTGATACTTAAGATATGCTCATAAAATATAATTAGTCTTTGAGTATTAGGTTAGTAATTTACCAAAAAATTATTTATGCCATCCACATAGTCTGCTTAATCCACTATATAGGCAGCGGCACGTAAGTCTAGCGCTGGCCGATACGTGGAGGGGATTGCTGCGCATGTGTACTGTCGCGCACGCAATACATTATATGCCACTTTGATTAATGATTACCTAAATAACGATATTAAGCTGAACGAAATGTGAAGGATAGCAGCTGCGCATGATTACTGTCGCGCATGTAAGTAATATTACCTATCTATAAGATATAATAAGACAGTAAAAAAGTGTCTGTACATAGAACGTATTTCCAAAAAAGACCTAAGATATTTTAACAAGTTTATGGAATGTAGAAAAATAAAAACATTTAATTTGTAATCTTTTATTAATCTGAATCAGAGAACGGTATCACGCCTTCAATGGTCTCGCGACAAGGCCTTTTGCTTACTGAGGGCCCGGGCTCAGGACTGCTTCGTTCGTCGGCACTAGCGTCATCTATATTGCTATCCTCGGAACTATCTCCATCGACATGAATAATGAATTGTTCTGTTACCAAATCCACGACATTATCACTCTTTGCATATTGCTCTTCTATATCCTTCACCTTTTTACACAACTTTTGCTAATCCCATGTACCCATTAGTAAAACCTTTTCTTATATTAGGTCTAGACATTTACTGACACTTCATTTTATATTTTTGCTGCCTACATATTGTTTAATATCCGACCATGCCATTTCAATCGGATTTAGGTCGGGGTGGTATGGTGGTAGTCTCAGTACCTGAAGACCTCGTTCAGCTAGGATTCGATCAATCGAAAATGTTTTAAATTTATCTTTGTTGATCTTTATTAAATTGTATAACTGAGGTTTCAAATGTGTTTCCTCGTACTGTATACCTTTTTCAGTGAGCCACGCCTGCATGTCAGCTTTTTTAGAATTAGAGGTTGGTGCGCGATCCCACTGCTTATTATGATAGGACGCGTTGTCGACTACCACGACGGAACTGGGTTGTAGGTTGGGCATTAATTGGGTTCGGAGCCATTTTTCGTAGTTTTCAAAATTCATATTGTCGTGGTAGTGGCCTGATTTGGTACCAGCTTTAAAAGTCAGCAACGCATTAGGTATAAACCCAGTATAAGACCCTGCGTGGTACAATACAATAGGTATAATATGTAAGAGATAACATATTATACCTATAGTACTATTCATATTTAATCAATATTATTGCTAATAAACGCGCAGTTCTAATCAAGACTTCGTTCGTTTCATTCGGCTCCACTTCCCAACCTTACATGGCGACCCGTGCCATGGGGTGTCGCGTTGCAGCGCGCCGGCGCCGATCTGGTTACCGTTTAAGGCGCAAGTATTAAAAACAATATCGCGTCAAGATGAGTTTCATGGAATTTTGTGCAGTGCGAATAATAAAACATTATAAAACGCTTTGCATTGTGCTGTTTCCAAGTGCAGTTACGTTCGTATTTGTTCCGGAAAGTTATCCAAATAATTACAAAAAATGGGTGGACAACAATCAAAACGGGAGGAAATGAATATTCTGTTGGCTATTTTACTGCTATGCATAATTTTGGTATTTTTGGTGTACATGTATAAAGCATATAGAAGGTGCCATAAGTCGTGGATGCGACAGGAGTTGATAAGAAGTGCCCTACGCATATCCTTTTCCTGGAGGGCTCCAGCTGGGATGGTCTTCAACGTGCCTACGGAAAAAGTTGATATGGTGTGAGTGCGAAAAGAGCTATAAAAGCGTAAGTGGAAATGAAATAGTGAAAAGATAAAGTGAGTATCCTGTATTTGTACGAACTTTATTTCCTAGGATCATTTTTTATTGTTTTGTAATTATTTTGTTTAGAAGTGTACTCGGTTGCATAATCAATATTATATTAATGCATATTATTTTACTGTGATGCATATAAATATAACATATTAAATATATGCATAATAATATATAGGTAATAAGAAATATTTACTGCAATATTTTAAAATAGCAACATAATGTTTGTTTATTAAAAATATTTACTCAAATAATTTTAGTAATGTAGTTATTTAATGTTATGGCAGAAATATTAACCACTATATTCGATGATTTAAAAAGTATAAGAACTTATTTGGTTAAATTAGGAGCTAAGCGAAGACAAAAGGATATATGTGCGAAAAAATTAAGTGAAGGTTCTATCATTTATAATGAGTATTTGAACACTTTTCAATACTAAATAAAGAGATATCGAGTAGTAAAGTAAAAGAGGAGGATGTGAAATTATATAAAAAGACGTTTAGTAATATAGAATCTATTTTTGAACAAATTAAGCAGTTATGTACTATTGAAAGTTCAGAAAAAAGTGAAAAGACGGAAAATTTCAAAATGAGTACTTTTGATTTAAAGGTGGCATTAAGCCTTATCCCAATTATGACAAATGATGAAATGAATATTAAACAAATTATAGACAATATTGAATATTATGACAGTTTACTAGAAAATAAAGAATGTAAAGCGAATTTGATTAATTTTGTTTTGAAGAGTCTGTTGTCTCAGTCAGCAAAATTAAAATTAAATACGACATATACTTTGGTATCAGAATTGTTAAAGGATATGCGCAAGACACCTATTACCTCAAAAGGGATCGACAGCCCTTCAAATTAAGTTACAAAATTTAAAACAAAACAATTTGACTATAAAAGAATTTGGTGATGAAATTGCGGAATTGATGACTGAACTTACAATTTCTCAAGCGTCAAATTTTGAGGTGCTAAAACCCTTAAACGAAAAGATGGCAATAAAGAGATTTTCAGATGGCTTGAGAATTCGCAGGCTCAGCACTATCGTTGCGGCTAGAAATATTTCGAATATTTAAAAGACGCGGTACAAGCGGCAATTGATGAAGAAGTGTCATCATCAACTTTGACAGGAGAAGTGCTGAATATGAGTTCTAATTGTTCTACAAAAAACAACTCCAGGGTTTGGCGAGGCAACTACTACAGGCAAAGAGGTAATAATAGAGCCTTTCCGCGCCGAGGTCCGAGCACCAGCTATAGCTACGCGAGAGGAGCATACCAGCAGCCGTCAGCGTCAGCTCGAGGCAGAGGTTCGTCACGAGCCGGCTATCGAGGAGGTACAAGCAGGTACAATAATTATAGATTCAGTGGAAACCAAAGGATGGGCAAAAATCAAATCCGCGTAGTTACTGAACCAGAAAATATACCTAAAAATGACGATATAAATTTTTTTTTCGTGACTAATGAGACTATTTTAGCCAGCGACAGTAACTGTACTGTATTTATCATTACATGACCAAATTTGTCCGTGGCTAATTGACACGGGAGCGTCAATTTCAGCTGTTAAGTATAAACAGTTATTACATTTAAACATTCCTATCTGTAGGTGATTAGTACGTGTCGTCATGAAACAATAATTTGTTCTGAAAAGAACAGTTAATTGCGTTACCGTTAGACCACGATGTCGAACTGTTCTGAGAAGAACACGTTCGTACCCTTCGACGGTTGCGCGCAACAAAAAGGACAACTTTTTGCCGCGCCTCGATTTTATTGTCTACGCACCCTTCGCATCTTGGTACCACATGTTTACCACTAGTGGCCAGGTAGGATAATTTTTGTATATAAATCTACAGTTTTTAAAAATTAAACACATTCCACATTCCATCTTCACCTCTTCTCAACGAATTATTAGGAAGTTTTATTTTAACCAAACTAAACCAAACAACCTAAAGTAAAAACTCCCTAAATATCCATAAAGATAATGTAATAATAAATGGAATCGGGGGCAAAGTCAAAGTTATAGGATATGTTTATTTAAAATTATACACACGTGGCTTACACTTTGTACACAAGTTTTATGTTTTTGAAAAGTTGCCATGTCACGCTTCAGGTATAATTGGTAAAGACATTTTAAAGAAATATGAAGCTATAATTGACTTCAAAGATCAAAATTTAACTTTGAAATCACAAAACAATAAAACCATCATTTTAGATTTACATACAAAAGAAAATAAAATAAATTTACCGCCTAGATGTGAATCTATACATTTTATAGAGACAGACAAAGAACATGAGTCAGTTATATGTGCTTCAGAGATAGCGTCTGGTGTTTTTATAGCTAGTTGTATAGTCAAACCTATCAACGGGCTTATACCAATTAAATTATTAAATACTAGAGATCAACCTTTAACATTATCAAATTTTAGTATTGACGTACATGAATTATCTGAATATAATATTTGTAATTTTGAAAAAGTTGAAAGAAATGTAGACAGAATTAAAACTTTGTTATCTCAGTTACAAATCAGTAATTTGAATAACGAAGAGCGAATGACGATAGAAAATTTGTGTGCTAAATATAACGATGTATTTTACGTTGAAGGGGACAAATTAACAACTACTGATATTTATACGCATTCAATTAAATTAAAGCCAAACGTAAGTCCAATTTTTGTTAAACCATATAGATTGCCACATTCTCATAAAAAAGATTTAGAAAATGAAATTAATAAATTACTTGCTGAAGGTGTCATTGAACCTTGCAACAGTGAGTGGTCGAGTCCACTACTGTTGATTCCTAAAAAGGCTGATTCCAGTGCTAAGAAAAAGTGGCGAGTTGTTGTAGATTACAGAAAATTGAATAATTGCATCGAAAATGATAAATTTCCCTTTCTGAATATAACAGAAATACTAGATTCACTTGGAGGTTGCATTTATTTTAGTCATCTAGATCTTTATCAAGGATATTATAATGTATCTCTTGATAAAGAATCGAGAAAATACACTGCATTTTGCTCAGGGCAATACCAGATGACCAGGATACCTATAGGCTTAAAAACAAGTCCAGGGTCATTCTCTCGTATGATGACAATGGCAGGGTTGAATTACGAAAAATGCTTGATTTATTTAGACGATTTAGTTGTTTTTGGAAGAACATTGGCTTCACACAATAAAAACTCACAAGATGTATTTAATCGGCTTAGAAAAGTAAATTTAAAATTAAATCCCTCGAAATCCCTTTTTTTAAAAAAAGAATTGATGTATTTGGGCCATGTTGTATCAGAAAAAGGAGTACATCCGGATCCAGAAAGAAAAAAGAAAGTTAATCTTTAAAAATTGTCAAAGATTACCCTCGTCCACAAAATGTTGACGAGCTAAAACGATTCATTGCATTTGTTAATTATTACAGAAAATTTGTGCCAAATTTCGCAGAGAAAGCGTATGAACTAAATGTCGAAAAAATATACCGTTTGTGTGGTCTGACAAATGTCAAAAATCATTCGAGTTACTAAAGGAAAGTATAATATCAGCTCCAGTATTACAGTATCCAGATTTCTCTGAGGAAAATCAGTTTATACTTTATACAGATGCTTCAAACTTTGCTTTAGGAGCAGTTTTATGTAATAAAGACGGAAGACCAGTGTCATATACAAGTAGATCTTTAAATAATGCCGAAAAGAATTACCCAACAATTGAAAAAGAAATGCTGGCAATTGTGTGGGCAATAAAGTATTATAGACCTTATTTATATGGCAGACATTTTATAATTAGGACAGACCATCGACCTTTGGTGTACCTTTATAATTTAAAAGATCCTTCTAGTAGACTTACTAAATTTAGGCTTCAAATAGAAGAGTATGACTTTACAGTAGAGTATGTCAAAGGAAGTGAAAATACAGTAGCGGATGCGTTATCTAGACTATCTATAACTAGTAATGAATTAAGGAAAATGCATGAAAATATTTGTGTAATGACTAGAGCACAAAGTAAACGCTTAAATGAAGTGAAAAAAATTGATCTAACGGATAATATGATCACTACCGACGATTGGCCTGATCAACCAAAAGTTGTAGAGACACATATTAGACCGAAAGAATCAATAGAATTAAAATTCATGAATAAAGACTTATTAAAAGAGTATAAACGTAAAAACATTATTGAAAAAGAAACAAAGACATTTTGTTATGTGCCTAGTAAGCAAAATCTTTTTATAAAATACCTAGACTCTTCATCAAAAAGGTCACGAGCTGAATTTTTGAAAGAGCTAGAATAATTGTGTGCTAAGATAAAAATAAATGAAGTGAATATTATAAAAAGTAAAAATAATAAAATTTTCGTAGAAAAATTATTACAAGAGATAAAAAAATATCAAATGGACCGGTCCACGAATTTGTATATTACCTGATGTGGTAAGAATAAATGATAAAGACGAAATAAGAGTAATTCTTAATGATTTTCATCTCTTACCTACGAGTGGCCACGCGGGTATGAGAAGAATGTACAATAACATTAAGAAATACTATTATTGGCCTAGTAGGGAAAAAGAGATAAAATCATTTGTTCAACGTTGTCATAAATGTCAAACTCAAAAACACTCTCTTCCAGTAAAGGAACCAATGTCTATTACTACTACAGCCAGTTGGGCATTTGAAAAAATATACCTAGACTTAGTAGGACCTTTAGACCAAGATCAAAATAATTATAGTTATATACAAACACTTTAATGTGAACTGAGTAAGTACGTCGAAGCCTATCCTTTAGTTTCTAAAAAATCTGAAGAAGTCGCTCGAGCATTGGTAAGTAATTTTATATTAAGGTATGGAATTTCAAGGGAGATCGCCACAGACCAAGGTAAAGAATTTATTTCTTTGTTATTTAAGGAAATGTGCACGCTTCTTCATATAAAACAGATAAATTCGACCGCATACCATCATGAAAGTATTGGTTCTCTTGAAAATTCCCATAAACATCTAAACAGTTTTCTAAGAATTCAAACCGATAACCATCCAGGAGTTCTTGGTTACCATTTTGGTGTTTTTCATATAACACTTCAGTACATTCAGAACATAAATTTACACCATTCGAATTAGTTTTTGGAAGGAAATGCTTTATTCCGAGCAATTTATCTGTTACTTGCGTAGAACCTTTATACAATCATGACAATTACCCATGCGAACTGAAATACCGTATACAAACATCTCAGAGGCTCGAGACAACTTACTCAAAAGCAAATGTAAACGAAAATTAAATTATGACAAAAATGTTAAGACAGTTTCTTATAAACCTAACGATTTGATTGTGTTAAAAAATTAAAATAATAACAAAATGAGTGATGTGTATTCAGGTCCCTTCACTGTAATCAGAGATGTTTCTCCGAATGTTGAAAGGACGGAAAGCCTTATTTAGTTCATAAAAATAGAACTAAAATATATAAAAATATAAATGAAAGTGAATTTTATTATTAGTACATAAGCAATGTAATCAATACAATATTTACTACGTATTTTAGGATTATAATGATTATATTCGTTCACCTATAAAAGTGAAGTTACATTAAAAAAAATGTAATAAAAAAAATGTAATCTTTGTAACCATACATTTTTTTTTCTCTTTCTAAGGGGGAGATGTAAGAGATAACATATTATACCTAATGTACTATTCATATTTAATCAATATTATTGCTAATAAACGCGCAGTTCTAATCAAGACTTCGTTCGTTTCATTCGGCTCCACTTCCCAACCTTACAACAATGACAACTCGCTGTCCTTTCGAAATAGGTTTCTCAAGCTCCTTAGTAGTACCATCGGTCCAGGCTTTTGAAGAAGAGTGCGATGAATCTACGTAAGATTCGTCTGTGTAAACAATAGGCTTTCCCTCTTGGCGATATTGCTTTATTTCCCTTAAATATTCGATACGTTGCAAACGTATATTAGAAGTCTCAATCAGCACTTTCTTTAACTATTCGCCGAAGACTTCGTTCTGAACCTTTGAAATTTATGACATCTTCTAGCTGCTTTTTAAGCTTTCCGATGGTAGGAAGTTCATTATTTGTCTTGTGAAAGTTATGAATGGTTTTATCTTTGAATCTTTATTACTCTTTATTGGTTACTCTTATATTACATTGATTACTCTTTGGTGGTTTTCGAAGGACCGGTTTTGTTCTGGAACGTTTTTTGCTAGGTATTCTGAACACTGTGATCAAATCAGAACTTTTGGCTTGATTGGAGATGTTTCTTACCGTTGCAATTGACGTTTTTGTTGACTCTGCTGTCCTTTTTTGGATTTTACCTAATTCGCTGATTATACTATTAAAATTTATGTTTCCTGACTTAATGATTTCGACAGTTTGTTTTATCTAGCTCAAATTTACAATGTTGCTGTCCGAATGACTGAACAATGTATTTGTAGCTTCGTCAATCTCACTTTGGATTTGTTTCAAAGAATCAATTAATTCGTTAGATTCCCTTTTTAAAAAACAATTCACGTCATAAACCATTTTCCTGGCTTGTCTTTTTAAAGCAGTATTTGTTCTAGGCATATTCACTTTCAAACAAACTTAACAAGTCACAAACAAACTTAAAAACAAATAACAAACAACAAAACACTAACAAATTCAAACGTAACAAAAAACAACAAAACGTAACAACAGTAACAATAATATTAATCGCAACTGTACACGGGATGTGCGCGGGGCGTCGTATCGGTGCGGGGGACGGAATGCGACTGGAGAGCCAATTGACGCTACGCGCGCCCGCTCTTCATTCCGCTAGCCCCCCTCGGGTACCTTATTTTTTACTTCAGCGCAATAACGGCCAGCGCTAGAGTTTCGTGCCGCTACTTGTACTAATAAATGAAAACTATAGATAAAACTTTCTTAATATAAGCATGATGTATATCACATTCAGTAAAAAGTATTCTATATTCATCAATATTTATATTAGATAGAAGGATAGAGATTGAAGTAGGCAAAGGAATTTTAATGTACAAAAGCGAGGAAATAAAAGCGGAACGGTCATGTTGAGGACAGGCAAAGAATTAAAAAAATCAATGGCGCTACAACCTATTTAGGTATGGCCCTCAGATTTCTGTATCTTTTTCATGATCGTAATTGTCACAGGCAAATAATATATGATTAAAATTCCCAAGGCCACAGTGACATATATCGTTAGGTAAAAAGTTAATTGATTGGAACAACTCCAAGTGATTTTCGCTTCCGGAGTTGCGTCTAAGTATTAAAAAAAAATTATTTAAAATTTTGTGTAATGTTATTTTATTTGGATTTTAATGTAATGTTATCCCCATTAATTAAATAAATTAAATACAATACTTTCAAGTTTAGATGAATGTGTTTCTGTGTTTATTCGTTTTTAACTTGGCTTTATTTTGGACTTTGAAATGCTTTTCTGTACGACCTTGGTATACATACTGGGTACTGATTTCTCGCGATAATTTTTCAGTATAGAGGTGACGATTGACAACGGGCCCGTTCTTATCAAGACCAAAAGCCGGTCCACTACCAAGCACGGAACTCGTTGACGGCTCAGGTTCTGGATCACGAACACTTCCACTATTTCCAGACCCCATCACAAGCTGTGATCGCGAGAAATCAGTGTCCAATATGTATGCTAAGGTTGTACAGAAAAGAAATTAAATCAAAGTCCAATTATATAGCCAAGTTTCCAAAAAAATCTAAACATGAAAGTAACGGAATGAATCTGTCAGTGTCACTTCTGGCGGTTTGCGTTTCGTTTCATATGTTCTGTAATACACACTGCATGAAATGTTACAATATTTAATAGAGAAGTATAAAATGTATGTTTCATTTATCGAATTTCAATACAATAGATAAAATTATACCTATATAATTATTATCATCAAATTCAGGTGACTTATTTCTAAATTCCACCAATAAATGTTATCTGTGCTAGACAGAGCACAGTGTAGTCCTTCAGCGCAGTAACAATTGTGTCATATGTCAATACATCTGTCATGAATCATGATGTGACTGATGGTCGATAATACGGCATTCTACTGTATTCAATAATTCAATTCAATACTCAACTTTTAAGATTTAAGTAAGCTCAACTTGAGCTCTATGAACAATCAATAAACACCGATTACAATACATTTTGATGATATGCTAAATTTATTATTAAAAAAAACTCTTGTAATTAACGTGTAACTGTAAAACTATTTTGAAATGTCTCTTGCGGACGAATTGCTCGCTGATCTGGAAGAAAACGACGACCTAGACCTTGAAATGGCTATAGAAAATAAAACCACGGCAAACAATGATCAATTTGCTATACCCTTTCCCATGGTTCCAAAAGAAGAAGAAATAAAAAATGTTTCAATTAGGGAGCTTGCTAAGTTAAGAGATTCAGATAGATTAAAGCGGGTATGTGTAATAATTATTTATAACCTGCATTTGTTGTTTGTACCAAACCTTTCTCATTCTAATGTAACAACAGTTCTAAACATAGGGTCTTAGAAATTATCTTATATTACAGGTGATAACAGAAATTGAAAGAAATGTTGGGCAGAATAGGAACAAAATGGAAGTCACTGGTTTAATGGAATCTGACCCAGAATATCAACTGATTGTAGAAGCTAACAATGTGGCAGTTGAAATTGATGGAGAAATTGGTTGGTGTATTTGGACGTCATTTCGAATATTTTATACTCCTAGTCATACTAGTTTCTAGATATAGAAATAATTCCAATTTTCAGCTATTATTCACAGATTTGTTCGTGACAAATATCAGAAACGTTTTCCCGAGTTGGACTCCCTAATTGTGACGCCTCTGGAATACATTCGATCTGTGAAGGAACTGGGTAATGATCTTGACAAGGCCAAGAGCAATGAAACATTACAAAGCTTTTTAACGCAAGCAACTATTATGATTGTATCTGTCACTGCCTCCACAACACAAGGGTAAATTCCTTTGAATATTGTTAAAGTTTAATTTGATCTTTTATTTATTATTATTTATTTGTTCATATAAAATAATTCACCATTATGTTAGCATAAACTAGTGTTAGTATATTATTATTAAAAATCAAGGTTATTTATCAAGTTTACAACACAATCAGTATTAATAATCTATTAAATTTCTTTTTTAATTTTCATCAGAAAGTTATTGACTGAAGTTGAGTTGAATGAAATCTATGAAGCTTGTGACATGGCCTCTGAACTAAACAACTTCAAACTAAGAATATATGAATATGTTGAAAGCAGAATGACTTTTATTGCACCAAATGTAACAGCAATTGTTGGTGAGTTAAATTTGTCAACATTCCGACTCGCAATCAGGCCTGACTTGTTTATATAGTAGTCCTGTAAGTATTTATTATTTTTAAATTTGGTGGTAGTGCCATATTAAATAAGGATGATTTACAATGCTTGAAAAGGTACCTTGGCTATCTCTGCTAGTGTAAATAAACAAAAAAACAAAGTGGGTGCAAACAAAGTGCACATGACAGAAGTGAAACTTCTTTGGCAAACAAATTTTTAAGTCTTGTTAATATTTATAAAAATCTAAAACTATATTTTCGAGACTTAGAGGGAGGGAAAAAGGAAGGTATGTAAGGTTAGAAGATTTAATGAATTTAATCGTGATTAAAATATTATATGTTGAAAATTAATATAAATTATAAATTCATTTTTTTATTTGTTTCTTTGATATATTATATACGACGCGATTTCTATTGGTATTGTTGTTTCAATCAAATCAAATGATCTATTGTCATTTTATTCTTGCTCCATGGCTATTTGCTTCATGCTATGTTCACCCTTTCTGGCTCTCTCTCAGTCACTCTCTCCCTTTTTTTCGACAAAAACGCAGCACATCTTCGTGACGCTAATATTATTATTGCGCCTAAACAAGTTTCACTTCAAAATTATTCTCTAATAAAATAGCAATTATTTTGCAGGTGCATCAACTGCTGCCAAAATACTTGGTATTGCAGGTGGTTTATCTAAATTGGCCAAAATGCCTGCCTGTAATGTTCTGCCTCTTGGACAGCAAAAGAAGACCCTCTCTGGTTTCTCTCAAGCGGCTGCCTTGCCCCACACCGGCTTCATTTATTTCTCACAAATTGTTCAAGATACAACACCGGTAAGAATATTTGTATTAACTATTTTTATTACTTCTGAGACTTCAGTTTCGACACAGAGACACACGTTCGAGTGATGTTTAGAGTGAGATCTTTCAATTAGTTGAGAACTGGCATTTTGCAGTTAAAATAGATGTATTTTGAAAAGTAACGATCTGACGATGTGGTCATGTAAAAAGGAGCTGCGGTACAAAGCGGCCAAGCTGGTGTCGACCAAAGTGACTTTGGCCGCGAGAGTAGACTCTTGCCACGAGAGTCCCGACGGCCTCGTCGGGCGAAGGCTCAGGGAGGGCATCGAGAAGAAGCTGGACAAATTGCAGGTGAGTGGGTGCTCTTCGTCGTGTGATGCGCGTGTTCGGTGGTATCCGTCGGCTCTCACTCGAACTCTCAACCTCCCGAACAGGAGCCGCCGCCCGTGAAGTTCATGAAGCCTCTGCCGAAGCCCATCGAGCAGAGCCGCAAGAAGCGAGGAGGCAAGAGGGTGCGCAAGATGAAGGAGCGCTACGCCATGACAGAGTTCAGGAAGAACGCCAATCGCCTGAACTTTGCCGACGTGAGTTGTCATTTTTTATTGTACCTCCGTCGCCTCACTCCACTCCACTCCACTCCACTCCACTCCACTCCACTCCACTCCACTCCACTCCACTCACAACAGATTGAAGATAATATTATGAACCCCACTTAATTATATCCCATTAGCCTTTGTGCGGCTTCGCACGTGTTTGATATTCATAAATATTGCCCGTCTGCTGTTGTTTTGTACTTAGCGAATTATACGTGGACCGCGTCCTACTTTGTTTAATTGCCGTAAAAGGCAGGCTTTTGGTTTTTAAACTAATTAGGTTTCCAAACTGACGCAGATTAGTTCCGGGAAATTGATTTAGTGATATATATATATTTTTTTTAACAAATCATCTCGACTCACTCGCACGATAGTTACAATAACAGATAAGCTTTCGTCAATTGGAGTTTCGTTGAGCCAGAGCAATTTTGTGCAACTCGGCTACAGTAACCTTTTACTATAGGCTGAAAGTTAATTGTTGCACAAATTGCACTTATTATTTCGTCATTCTCATTGCTCCGCGTTCACTACTCACCGTGGCCTCACTAAGTCTTGTCACATACTAAAATGTTTAAGTGAAACAATCATGAGCCGTAAAGGTTGCGCTCGATCGCATATGCAAATGCGGAGCGGTAACATCGAGTAACCGACATTGCGGTAACTCGGCAGAATGCCTAATGCGATTGCAGATGTGTGGAACACTGGATGCTTACTTTTTTCGCCTTCTTCAAATAGACCGGAACTAGAACTGGTGGAGCGAGGGACGTTCGTGCCGTAGCAGTCGACGTATTAGTAGTGGTTCAAACGATTACTTTGAACAACGCAGTTGTAAAATATTTCGAACACTCGATGATGAATGACGTAGAAATTTGCACCTACTTTTTGACGTACGTTTACCTACCTACGTTTTAATAAAGATATTTGTTGAAGTTACGGTTTCAATGCGATCAGGTCAGGGTTTGTCCGGTTCAAACCCTGTATTTCGTCTGTCTCTCTGAAAAGTTAGTGCACTGTATTCGGCCCCATTGTTTGGCAAGCCGCAGTGGTGGCAGTGTAGGAGGAACATGAGTGGCTATCGTGACCAATATCGCGAACTTTTCCTATGAATTATTAAAGAATCTGTTACGGTTGCTTTTGTATAATCGCTTCGCTGTTGGAATTCTCGAGGGAATTTCGGTGATAGTTTAGTTAACTACGCGAACGTTTATTTTTAGATTGAAGACGACGCCTACCAAGAAGACTTGGGCTACACTCGCGGGACGATCGGCAAATCGAGCACCGGTCGAGTGCGGTTGCCTCAAATAGACGAAAAGACCAAAGTCCGCATCAGTAAGACCTTGCAGAGGAACCTTCAAAAGCAACAGCAGTACGGCGGCGCGACCAGCATCAGGAGACAGGTGTCGGGGACGGCGTCTTCGGTGGCCTTTACTCCGCTTCAGGTAACGTGTTTTGTAAAACGAGGGCGATAGCGAAATTCCGGTCCGTTGCCAAGTGACGAGTGACGAGCGACGCACGTAAGGTGACACTTAAGGCCCGCGACCTCAGCGCCAAGCGGCCACGCGTGACCATTGCTTTGTTTTAGGAATAATGAGGGAACTGAATCCTATTTTATGCAAAGTCCTTTTGTTGTAGGAATCGGTTGGGTTTAAAAAGATTTTTCTCTTCAATACAATACAGTACAATCAAATACTTAGACTTATTGATTGTAAATATGAGACGGTAAACATTTCTTTACAGTAACACTTAATGAAACTCAAAGGGAAATTTAAATAATTTGTCTTAACTGCAGAGAGATCGTAAACTCGGATTCTGCAACAATTTTTCATATTCTAACTCCCTTTATACGGTATTATTGTGTCGAAACTAAACCCTTCTGTCGTTAATATAATTTGACCGAATTTGGACGAAACGATTCGTCGATATCTCGCTTCTTTAAGGCGTAAGCGTACAACAAGGGGTGTTGAGATGTCTTGACAGTTCGATCGAAGTCACGGGTCATTAGATACAGCGAATGTATTGCATCAAAACTGGCGACACCTTTGTCGTGGTGGGAATCTGCTCGGGCTGAAATTATTATTAATACTACATAATGAACAAATAAACTGGTAGTGAAATTAAACTTAGTTTATCTTTCGGCATTTAAGATTTTATTCGTTCAGTTTTGTTATTATAATGTATGTTAATTAAAAGTAATTATGATTAAATAATGTTTTATTAAGCATAAACAGAAATGAAAATTATGTGATTTCTATTAATTAGCATTGGGCCATTAGGCGGTTTACAATTTTGTGAATAGTAAAAGTAGCGTAATAATTGTATATGCGATGAAACAGTTCGTGTGCTTTTTGCCCCTTTCGCTTCATTCTGCACAACTGGAATGAAATTGTTTACGAGCCATAAAATATAACGATGCCCAACGTTCGGATTCATTGTTGACGCTTTTAATACGACCCATAACGCCATAAGAAAGTAGAGAAGGCCGGGTTTTTAGTTTAGCAGCTGGAAGTTCCTTTAAAACATTCTCGACGAGTACGAGTAGTTTGTAAAGTTTAGTAAAAGGAAAATGGCCAATTGGTATTTCAGACGATCTTGTTAGAACTTTCACCGTTTACATTTCGCTGTTGGTATTTGTGCTACGATGCCCTTTGCAATAACACGGACAGACATTAGGTTAGGTACTTGCATTTCCCATTAATTGCGCATTAATTCTTTGTTTAAAGGATAGATTTATGTGAAGAACATTCTACGAGATTAAACGACAAAACCCGATGTGACGCACAAATTCCTAACTTGCTCGACCTATTCATTGATTTTGAGTAATGTAATTTCCAAATTACATGTCCTATATTCCATTAGTGTAAGTAAAACGTTTTCTTTAGTTGTTAGAAATTGGTTCGCCACTAATATTGAAATCGATGCCGAGCAAAATCTCTTCTTTACATTAATGAATTAAATGTTTTAATTCGAACTGTTGTGGAAGATTAATGTTAAAGCTTTCTGCAGAGTCAATGGCCATATTAGCTGTATTATGCACTAAGGCTATTTTGCCGGCCCAACACTCGATAGCAATCGCTAAGATTACGCGGCCGCGGGTCGTGTGCGTGATATTTTTTGATTTACCGTTTTTGTAGGCACTCGTTTACGCTGTCCTATCATTACGATACAATTTTACTTATCCTACTGTTAGTTTATCTAAAGGAATGTCACCACAACACATTGAAATGCCGAAAGTGATGCTTCTGATGTAAAATAATGTAAAATCCATTAGATTTTAAGCAACGATGTTGTCATTAGCGCTAATCGCAGCCATGCTAATCCTGTATAAAGAAATGGGTTATGTCTATCTATTGTGTATCTACTGCGTCGTATAATAAGAAATAGTGCTTGATCGACAAGTTTTATTCACATTAATAACACGCCTGACCAGTCCATTGTAATACATATTCGCAATTAATAAAGCCACAAACTGTTGCGTGCAAATGAACAGTCATTGCTCGTTATTAACTTACTTATCTATCCTCTATGACGATGCTGAAGTTGTCTAACGAGGTTAAGATCTGTCTCTAAACAGCTTAATGTAATGGGTTATTTGTTGAACGTGTAAATTCTATACAGTACGTTGTCCGTTGATTTCCTTGTGAGTTGAGCGTCTCCCCGAGTCGCTCAGACTAGAGAAGTATCCCACGATGCACTGGAGCCTGTCACAGTCTAGACGAAGAAATTTGATCTCTGTGACTTCACCACACGACGTAAATAATATATTTGATGTAATATGACATAACTTTTGGTAAATAATGTATTAACAGAGTTAGGGAAGTGGTTTCAATATCTGATCTACAAACAATATTCACTCACTTGGGAAGTATAGTAAACTGTTGTAAAAAAGCAGCTATCTCGTAATGATCGAAACACTTGTTGACATTGAGCAAGTCATTTACCTCTTTCCACTTGGCAATCATCATTAGACGCGTTTTGCATTGTGATAATAATCGACTTTACGACGACTTTTTTCCGATATACGCGTCTACAAGTGGAGCACGTTTTCAAGATCGATGCGTTTCACTGACATATTTGCGCTGCGCTATTATTCATGTGGGTCTCCAGACATGAGACAATATTCTTTTTACTCTCTTAACTAATAACAAGTATAGTAGACATAAAGATAATGAATATATTTCGTTTCAAGGGCTTGGAAATCGTGAATCCTCAGGCGGCAGAGACGAAGGTGAATGAAGCGAATGCCAAATATTTCTCCAACACATCAGGATTTCTGTCCGTCGGAAAAAAGACTACGTGATCGCATGCAATTTGTCTTCTTCAACATTCTAATTAAGTTACAATATAGTGTCATATTATTTTTTTTCTTTTATTCTTTTACCGAATATTGAATAATTTTCCTTTTGGCTTTGAATTGTAAAAATAAATCTCTTGTTCAAATGTGTACCTCGTAAATTTTTCACCTTTTAGATCGAAGTCAGTAGTAACTGGCCGTGCACTGCAGTTACCGCATATTGCGACATGCCCGACGGTCACATTCTCCACGTCCAGACGAACTCTGCTTTATTTATAATGCTGAAACTCGTAAGGATACAAATTAAATGGCCTTTCTCCAACCTTCTGTGGCTATATACCAAGCGTAATTGTGGTGCTAAATAAATAGCCAACCGTAGAGAATTAAAGCGAAAGCAAGAATTATTTAGTGTTGTGTAGTTATTGCGATACAAGTACGCTAATGTGTAGGATATTGTGTTACAGTTCAAGGGCACGAAACGTAAAGCGCGTATAATTTCATTCTTTCACTTTCTTCAGCCGCTCATTACGTCATGAACCCAATTAAACTTATAAGAATATAAAAGATATTAAAACGTGTAAAATGCTTTTACACTAACTAATTTATGCGTCAATTGAAACTTGCCGCTTTCTTCATTTGGCGAAGATCACTTTGTTATTATAATTTGATATAAACACCGAATTTCTTTTGTTCATTAATAGTTACATATAAGCTTACCCCTGGAGATGCGTGTTTTTAAAATATCATTGATCTTTACGTTTTAATTGAGTGAGTGAATCATCGTTATAGTTCTATGCATGGAAGGGACGTTGTTCGAGATAAAGGTGGAGAATGCGATACATCCTCCATGTAAACGCTAAAAAATAAATACCTCAAGAAGATGAGACACTTTAATGTGCCCAGTCCGGAAAAGCAACTCCTAGTTACCATTAGAGGCGTCGGCGCGTAATACCGACTCGGCATTCGCAACCTTCCGCATTCTTACAGGAGAAAAACTTCTAGTACTTCTATTGCGTTAAAGTTTAGTTAAGAAATAGACGACGTTGAAAGAGCTTTGAGGGAAAGTGTAACTCTCGTTTGAAGATGGAAGAGATGAATCTCTAAGTACTAATTCTATTATTCACTGGTTGCGAATAACTTGTTAAATGCACACAAGTAATGTTAAAATTTGTAATTCAGACGCAACAGATGCAATGCAGTATTACGTGATGTGTTGATAGGGCACGCCCGAAGTAAAGAACGTTAACGGTTCATTGAAATCGAAAGAGTTAAATCAAATTGTGGAGACCGGCGAACAGGTTTGGAGCGATACATCCCGACGCCGAACGCTCGGCCGCCGAGGCGCAGACCGCAGTGTTCAGTGTTGAGTCGACCACTCTCGAGCCTGCGCGTACGCTCGTTTTCGGAGCTCGCCGCGAACACACCTGCCGTTTTCCGTCCGCGCATCTCATGAGGACGATTGATGTGCCCAAGTGCTAATTAAAGTGTTTCGTGAATAGCATGTTACCGGTGGACTGACTCGGCCTAGACATGGCTAGCTTTGAAGACCTCGCCTTCGACTGGTCGACGCTGTGTCAAGAGTGTCCTGAATGCTGGACAGCCTCAGGTTAGTGACCCACCATTATTTCCACCTGATTGGTCATGTTTTCTTGAACTTTGACAAGACGATATAAGAGTTTTTCAAGAGATAAGCACGCGTCTTTCGTAATTATTTATCAGGTAATTATTAGAGCGCAGTTTGCTCGGACATATCTGCATCGTTTCGACACGATAGTTAATTGTGATTGCATTGCCATTAACTTTTTTTTTTTTAGGTTTTATGTCCATTTTATTTAATTAAAACCTTAAGTAATTGTAAATGTACCATTGTTAACAAATGTTTTTCTACTACCCACACACAACTAATTATGTATATTTTTTCTAAATAACTACCATATAGTATAGCATTGTACCGAGACTAGCCATAAATGCTAAAAATAAAACAATAAAAATTGTTTCTATTGCAAAAGACATTTATTACTTTTACAATGTATTAGTTTAATACATAATTATAAAACAATTTAAAATAAAAAGTTTTTAAGCTTTAAAATAATATTGGCTTCAATACCTAGAGTCCTTTAAAATTAAGGCCAATTATCAATAGATGCAAGCACTCTTTCCATGGGAAAATTCTTCATTGCCATTCGTACGGATTGTGTTAGAACAAGCCGTATTCAATAAATCTCCAATCCAGCGCAATAAGATCAGGACTAGACGACGGCCAGTCTTCAGATCCAACACCTTCGTTTCAAACCTAGTCTGCATAGCATAGCATTCACTACCTTCTCAAGTATGGTATTTTGATACACATGTGCCGATGTTTTGATACCTTTTTCATAAAAGTATGGCTCAGTCACTCCTTCATAGCTAATAGCCCACCAAACCATCACTGAAGTCGGATAGTGACCACGTTGGACTGTGTCGACTTATTGGAAAGCTTCCTTAGAGCTTGGAGCATACATATTGTCATATTATTTGTTAAAATGTTGCTCAATTGTAAAAATATCTCATCCGTAAACAAAAATTTTCTGTGACCTCCCTTTGCGTACCTCTTCAGGAGTTGTTTCGGTTTTACCACTCTATTCTTTTTAAAATACGCGGTTTTTAAAATAATGGTTCTAGGTTGTTATCTTCATCTCCCGAGGTAAAATCTTTTGCTTTCGGACAGGATTTTTTCGAATTCTTTCCCTTACTGCTTTGATCACCTTTTTGGTACGAACACTACGTGAAGGCCAGATCTTTTTCTGTGATAAACAGAGGAGGTCTCTTTGGGCCTATTAATAGCCCGGTATACAAACATTTTACTAATACCAAGCGTATGGAGAGTATTAAAAATTGCATTTGGCTCCATACCTACTTTGTGTAATGCAATCACAGCGATTCGGTTCTCGTTATCATCTCACTACATTTTAATATCGCAAAATATTGTACAATGTACTGGCACCAAAATGAGAAAACTTAATGAACATTGATAAAAATAACAGATTCTAAATTCAAATGTAATATTTTGTTAATTTTCAATTGTAACAGTATTTATGGCCAGACTTAGTACTTTGTTTAATCTTGTATACTCTATATTTAAAGCATTAATAAGTAATGACCAGTCATGGCAAACAACTATCTATATTACTTGGAACTGGCATAAAGTTAAAACTATTGCCATAATATTAAAAATTTAAAAAAAACAACTATCTATGGTTGTGCCAATTGTGGGACCATATATTTATTGGTTAGACAAAAAATATTTAGCTTATAAGAGAATAATCGGGACAAGAGTTATCTTTATTAGTCACAGCATTTATTTCCTTATTTATACACCGGAGATACAAGGATTTTTTCAATAATTTAGATTGATAACCTAGAATAAATTTAAAGATGAGATTTTATAGTGTATTTATAGACTAAGTTGGAAGAAGGAAACCCTTATAGAAATTCAGCACTAACTACGACAAAAACGCATTAACATAATCAATATACATATGTCTACTAGTCAATCTGATATCGATTTGCGGTAAACGTGGTAGAAGAAGAGTGCGTTAAAGTAAAGGGTAAAACATTTATCATGTAACTCGTCACAGACGACACGTTTCACAAAATTTCTTGGAAAATAAATAATGTGATAAAAGATTATTGTAATAAGTGTTACGTTATTATATGTTTAAATTTTTTTCATTAAAAGTACATGTCAGAGTGAATCTACTAGACTGAAATTTGGACGTATATCTCGCTATGTATATACGATACATAATGTTTCTCATGTAAATAAAATATATTTTAGTAATAAGCAATAAGTTCTTTAAACATTATATGTACAGAATTAAGGCTCTGTTTCAGTCTCTCCGTCTATTTTGGCTCTAATTGAAGTAGGTTTAGATCGAATCCAAGTCCTAAAACGGCCATTCGGTTGGAAACTTCGATTTTTTGAAGTCTTTGGCTGAACCCATATGAAATTTGTATTAGTTAACAAATTTACTAAGCTTACTTTACTTGAATAAAAGTCGAAAGTCGAATTTTAGTTAGTCGACGAGTACATAGGAATGTATAATAACGTAAATTTGAATGAACTCTTGGCGTTAAGAAATATTAACGGGATTTCTATTCACATTAGCATTCTGAAGTAAGGTAAAAGCCATGTAAGTAATGGCTTCTGTCTCGAAAAATATGCTCGTATCATCCAATCAAGCAATTATTTGAAACTGCGGCGTACCATCTCTTTTCACACGGGTTTCTGTTTTCATCTAAATTACGATTTATTTATTTAATATATTGCTTCGTTTCATCCTTCCATCGCGTGTCTTGATAACTTTAAAGGAATAAAAATAACATTTTCTTTATAACATTATAAAATATTTTCATTTTTATCTGCAAAAGTAATAGCGAAATGTATTTCCTTGTTCTGCAAACTCGATGGTCTCTTAAAATACTCCTTACATAATAAAAAAAGTAAAAACTGCGAGAAGGTTATATTTTAACGTAAAATGAGTATTAACCTATTGGATTAACAAATTCTAATGGTGAAACAGGACGTACGTTGCTTCGATTATAATAAACTACCTCTATTTAAAGATAACATGGACTTATGACTTTTTATAAGAAATTCGTTGAATTTAATTTAATTTTTTCCAAAGATAAACAAGATCTGAACTTTGGAACTACTATCGGATAATTATTGTAATATCAGTGTTATGATAAACAAATAGTGATAAATTTTCATTATTAATAATTAGAATTTTAAAACACAGAATTTCAATCAATAAACTACCTAAACGTTTTAAATATACTATCCACTTTAAAAAATTTATTTAACTTTATTTAAAAAAAAATCTCTTTATAATCCTATTGGCTCAATGTCCCACGCGGAAAAGACAGCCGTGTGTAACGTTAGTTTAGTAAAATAGTTTCAAATAAAAAAAAAAGTTTATTTAAAACATAGCGCCTATTAGAATTGTATCGCAACAATATTTCGACGGGTTAGTAGTTTCTATGTCAAAAGATTAGCAGTTACTTACCCTTTAAATGTTGTCTTTGTTATCTCATAAAACAATTCTTCTTTAAAGATGAGATATTTGGTTTGTCTTACAATGTTC
The DNA here is from genome assembly GCF_905147105.1 of Pieris brassicae. Classification (NCBI taxonomy): domain Eukaryota; kingdom Metazoa; phylum Arthropoda; class Insecta; order Lepidoptera; family Pieridae; genus Pieris; species Pieris brassicae. Next base: position 11,716,484 of record NC_059670.1, on the reverse strand, counting down.
CGATAGTTACGACATACGCAACGTGAAAACATAACTTAATAGACCAATACAAGATAATTGAATGTCACACTTACTTATCACCCTTACTTACTTATCATACTTGTTTATTACTTCTATAATTATTCTATAATTTGTTACTTCTTCTTTCTTTTTCTCAATTCGTGGAGAGTTACGCATCACGATACTTTCCTTACCTGTACCTACCGTCATCATCTACCTCTGATAAAGGTCGAGAAATTTCTAAAATAAAAAGCATAAAAATGAACTGTGTACAAGAAGGTGAATGGCTTTTGCTAGTATAACTATCGCTGTGGGAGTTTCCACCTACAGCATTCTTTAAAGACAACTGTCACCAGAATGTCAATCAGGCTTTGTTGCCAGTGCATAAGCACCGTTATAGTATCCGAATACTCGACTCGCGTTCTGCCCGTTTTAACTGCCATTGATGAATAATTTGACATAGATTTAGTTACGTACTTAGTACTGGTACTGTCATAGAAAAGAGAATGGGTAACCCCTACTAAGAGAAGTATATTATATGCTCGTTTATAAACGTTTTTATACACATCGTAAACCTAAATTGTATACGCTATTTATTGACAAAGAAAGTTGATCATTGTCATTGTGCGGTGTCGAGTGGGTAAAACAGTGAATTTCTACTGAGTTACCTAAATAAGTGGTCAAATATTAAGGGAAAACTAAAAAGATATTCGAAGCACTAATATTCGTTGACACTTACACGTATACAAGCTTATACTGACAAGATTACGATGTTAATACATCGCGTACAGAAGTGGGCGCTAATGATGGAATAATGGTTCCTGGTGCGAGTAGGTAATACAGTGACTCGGGATCTTCCAAACCTTTATAAACAATTTGATTTATTACCACACGATATCTATTTTAGAGACAGATGGACTCTGCCTAAATTCTACTTTAATCCGGAAAAAATAAAAGTAATTAAAGATAAATAGTGAATACAATGTGTTAAAATATTTTTACAAATTTAACCGTGAGATTTGCAGTCTTCACGGCAGCGTGATTTCTTTATTATGCATCTTTATACTTGACTAGAGAGATTGTATTACGTAAACAAATGAAATGAATTTTGATACGAATTAATTTGCAATATTTTGTTTCAACTGTATCGATATGTATATGTGGTTCGGAAAATTAAATTATTCGATACATCATCGGTCATAAACAAGACTGTATACCGGTATCATTGAACTGATTCTATATAATATATTGCATGGGGTGATAGCCAATTGGTACCCACTTACTAATGAGCAGTAAAGTAGCATATAGGCCGATGACCAGACGTGAGGAGCTGAGAAAAGTCTATTGCGGAAGTGATAGCGATACTACAGTCTGTAAATAAAGACTATGATCGTATTGTCAACATCGCGCAATCCATCAAAGTGGCTATGAGCACTTTACACGGAATGCTCCGAGTGCATCTATTTTGTTTTCTTGAAAAAGAAAAGCGCATTTGTCCTATTTTTTGTTTTGGTTATTCATTTGTACACAAATGTTAACTAATTTATTTTATTTTCAATTAAAATATCATGAACATCAATGTCATTTAAGTCTATAGTCTTTATATAGTGTCTTATTTCGGTATAAAGGGTTGAATTCGAGTCATTAAATTATTCAAACTAAAATAGAATTCCTCATCTCGCTTGCCTGAAGCATTTTGAATTTTCCTTAAGAGTATAAACCCGACAGCGGCCACACTTACAGGGAATCTGCAAAAAAAATATTTATTTCAAGTTGTGAAGCAAATTGCAAAAATATGCCGTCAAAATAGCTCGCCTCTTAATTATTCAAATAATAGTGTTTGTTTTTTTAACTAGAACTGATTATATTAAAAGGCATATTATCTCACGCTGATTAATCCTCAAATAGCCTAACAATAAAATAATTTCGTGTACAAAAACACAATTAAATGATAGTCGTGTATTTCTCGCGTAAATCATGCAAATGATTCACGTTTTGTTACGAAATCTATGAAATATTATTCCATCGTGATTATAATTATTCGCATTTACTTGATATTTAACACTTATTTATTTAAAATGGTAACAAATCGATTTCGTTGTGTCGTGTATATTATTCAACTACTGAGAAAAGGCGGTATGCGGAAGAGTTAGTCTTTCCAGCAACACCTTACATAGGAAACAGTGACAAAAATGATTATAATTGAACACCAAAACTTAGTGCGGATAATTATACCTACATGAGAATAATTTTTAAAATTACATACCCAATAACACTTCACAAGGCCACCACCACACAATTGGAGTGTTGGTGTGAACTTATGGTATTTCACATGGAAAATAACATTAATTCCTTAACTCACTCAGCAAATCGAGTTATATTCTACATCAATATAAGCTGGGCCAACAAAAAATAGCCCCGAAATTCATTGAACTAATATGTTTATACCAATATGATTGTTTGATATATCGTGTGTCATATTTACGATGCTTGTGCATAAATAATGCAAAGCAGGTCTCTTGAAGCACGGCTATACGGGCATTTGTTATAACCGGCCGCATTCCTTATATAATACGCGTTATTATACTGAGAATTGCCGGATGAACGTGCCTCGCTTTGATTAAAATGAAAACATGTCATTATCTAGGTATTATTGGAAATGCATTTAAATTTGTCCTTGGTACAGCCCTAGTATATTATAAAAACAAGTGTAACTGTAGATACACGCCGCTAAAGCAACAGGAACGTTGAGGTTCTTCTGTAAAGTAAGTTCGAAGAGAAAGGAGTTAATAAATTTATGTTTATGTTTCACTTCGCATCGATATGTACATGTATTGAACGTGGTGCGTGGGTGTTATTTTGCAAGTATTCTGAGATTGTTGCGAGAGGACGATATTTATCTCGTTGTTTTCTAAGCCTCAAATGTAATATGTAATACAACCTACATACTGATTATTTTCTTGCTCAATTTGGGCTGAATTGGCGCTTTGCTTATCTTTCCACAGATATTTTCGTAACAACGTGTATGTCTTTCGCTCAGTGATAATGATCTTATTCGGGACTAATAGTTAGATTTATGTGTATCTTCCATAAAACACCGCAATAATATACCCCAGAAGCCATGTTAATGATGAGTTAGGTAATACCGAAAACCATTTACTTACTTGATGCAACATAAAGACATGGTACATGACAAAAATGGAAAAAACCAAGTTAACCAAGTTAATATTTCGCATATATATTTATATTGGGCATATATCTTAAAGCAGAGACTTGGCTTCGATTGTTAATAAATTGGCTGAAGCAATTATACACTAGTATAATTATTTAATGGCCTATAAAATTCTCATTTAATCACAAAAGGTACGAGTACATGAGACAGACTGCACTCACTTTTTAAGGAAACTTGAAAACGTTCCTAAATGTGTAAAATGATAAAAACTGGTAAGACATTTAGTCAATTTTAATTGTTTTGTACAAATCCAATAGATTGAAATGTACACATGTATGGTACGTTATAATAATCTACTATTTTATTGCTTTTTTTAGTGTTTTTATTTTATACAATTATTTCTTATGCTGTATGTTCTCTGTTGCCGCTACCGACTTTTAAAAATGGGCCATTGTGTGCGTCAAATTTTGAAACATTCTCTTCAAAAAGTCGCTACTTCGATGCCCAGAAACGAGATCCCTCGCTGCAAGTGCTCCATAAAGGAAAATGTAAAAGGGTGTGCCAAATGTATTCACCCGTGTGTGGTAGTAATGAAAAAACCTATACTAATATCTGTTATTTAAATGTTGACAAGGAAAGTCACAAAAGCATATTCTACAAATACAATGGTGTTTGCATGACTCTGAGTGACAATAAACCTAAAAATGGAAATAAGAAATTATTCGACTTTAGCTACTACGATCCCGGCAATGATAACAGATTCGATTGTAGGAACAAGGGAAAACTGTGTGCTTTGTCTTAATTAAATCTTAGTAAAAATATACGATTTTTAAAAAAAACTGTTAAGTTTATTATAATTAGAAAATTTAGTAAAGACTTCGAGCTAACAGAGTTTCTACTCAGGGGAAAAGTATGGATATTAGTATTAAAATGTCTAAAAAGCTAACTCAACCTCATTTGCCACCTCAGACCTCGTTTCTTTATTTTGTTTGGAATTGCCGAAACTTATCTCGAATAAATTGTTGTTTCCGCTCGTCGCTATACTATTGTTCACCATGTTAAAGTTTTCAAAGGCGCTTAACTGAACTGAAAAACATGAAATTCACGAAGCTTAGTGTAACTTAAGAAATTTTGTGCATAAGCGAAATAATTATCTTGCATTTTACTTACGCATCGAACTATACAGTTTGGTAAAAAACATCTCTTTTAAATCGCCATCTTCTTCATTCGGACTCGGTTGAGAAGGCCGACGGTACTTTCTGTGTCAAATATATTGAATGCTTAATTAATACAATTGTTATAAAATAATTTCATAAAATTCACGAAGTTTTACTTTTTCCTATATCGCAAATATCCTCCGTTTGGCGATCCCAAGGATTTCATTTGTTGATTTAAGGCGACGAGTTGTTTACCGATTGCGCACTGCCCTATGTGTCTTACGTACACGTAAGGGTGGACAGTACGTATTATTTGCAAATCACATAAGTTTAAATATGTGATTCCGTCACTTCCACAAATCGGTCTGTCCCCATAAATGCATCTCAGATTAGCCTCGTTAAAACAAGGAACCACCAGAAATATAATAACTGAAAAGTAAATATCACTTTAATCTTGCTCGTATTTATATTTGCTAAAATTATAAGTATCAGTAAAGGGCTAAGATAATTTTAAGGTTGCTTAATAAGCGACATAACTAGTTTTTAACCGTTTCTAGATCGTTAAAAACTTATAAAACGTACGTGTCAACATGACAAAATCAATTTAGCTGGATTATGACTTTTAACTTTTATGAACGACGAAACACTTTAATATTGTTTGAGAGTGTGATAATTTTTAATTTCACCGTGTTATGTTCTTATTTCATGGCAATAATTCTTCACTGGACAATTAAATCATTCTAATTTTATATTCAAGAATTTTTTAATTATTAAAATTCTTTATATTTACCAATTATTTTGCACATAGTATTAATATTAATTTTTGTTAAAATAGTTTTTACACATTAATAAAAACACTTTTTGAACGGATTGCTAAAGCTATGTATTTTTATTAAAAACTTATAATTATTTACATAATTCTAAATTTTAAATCACCGTTACAGGTCACAGGTCACCGTGACCACGCAATAATAATTATTTTATTTATGTTAGCTTTAACTTAATATTTTTACTAATATAGCTATAAGAGAATGATGCGTCTTGTGAAGCTGCGCAGACAGTTATCTCTCACTACTTAAAACATTATACATGCAACCTCTCCCCAGACTCGAGAAGCACCTGAAGACGTGTACGATGCAATTGATGAACACACCAACAGTGAAAGATTATTAGTAGTTTGATTGCATTTGCAACTAAATCCCTAGCGTCATATCTGAATATTCAATAATCAGTAAATCTGCATATTTAGACAATTCAATACGTTTTCAATTGATTTTAATATATATCATATTGCAATTTTATAATAATCGAATATTAATCGACTTGGCCGTTATTCGGACGTTATTATTGACATAGACGATGTCAAATGACATCGTGCATATTTTTTTTTACCTTTCGTTCCTTCCTTTACGTAATTTCCAGTGCCTCCATCTCTTTCTACTAGGCATTTTGTTACAACACAACAACCTAAATCAATAAAAATATTTCGTACTAAATAACTTAAATTATAACAAGATCCGCAGAATTAAAAATCTTTTATTAACACATTTTACAGCAAAGTTAATAATTTAAAGAACTCGCATTCCTTGTCTATATAAAGAAAAGCGTTTATCCTCTGAGTTTATTAAATGATATTTTAAAGGCGTTGCTGTCCCCTTGCGTATTCACTGCATTATTCTCGAAATTAAATCCGTTCAAATTAGCTGAAAGGCAAAGCTCTAGCTTTAAACAAAACTCTCACAACCTAATTATGTAATTAAAATAAATATTTCCACTAAATTGTGACGTGTACTTGCAGAGTGAATAACGCTGAAAACAAGAACGTACTTTGTGCATTAAGTATCTTAGTCAGAAATAGTTTATTCAGATTATAATTTGACAGGGTTTTCTTCTGTTTACCGGCTGACAGTTTTCTGAAAAGGCAAGATTTTTTTACAAAAACGAATTGAAAAAGCGGAATTCTAATAATTTTATATCTACCTGCTCCTTAACTCGGAATTATTATCAAGAAGCTTGATGAAAGGTTCCAGTGAGCATCCCTCTCCGTGACAGACACCTATGTGATGTAACTCAAGGTTGGGTCGGACAGTTCGCACGATTTCCAAATCACAGAGACTGTTATAGGTGAAGCCGTCACTTCCGCATACGACCGTCTCCCCGAGTGGGAATTTTACCGCTGCGATGGTGCTCTTACAAAATATCATTACTAAAACATTAATAAAATAAATTCTAATAAAAATACTTCCTGAATAATTCGATGACATGGCTTTTCCTTCAAATAAATCCTCGATTCTGAATTACAAACACACGTTAGCAATTGTAGTTTACGATTACACTTTTTAATAAAGCGTTAATTTTCAGGACATAATTTCGTAATCGGGCGTAACGTATAAAACTTATGGAGTAATTGATATAATGAGCCGATCGATGTATGATGAAATTATCCGGAGGATATTACTATATTTTATTAGTATTAGAACGGTTATTAAGTAATAAACATTTTTTCGTTATTACAATGTATTATGTATACAGTAAAGAAGTTACTTTTGTGTAGCTTTATTATAATATATTACTAAGCAAAAATAAACGTCAAATTATGTATATATCATTATGGAAAGGATCGAAGTGTTATTTAATAAAACAAAGAATTAAAGGAAATTGTTTTTTATTAAGTTTTTCCAACGTTTATTCCAAAACTGTTATGGTTTCCTTGTGTGTTTATCGCATTATTTTCGAAGTTAAATCCGCCCAGGTGTGCTATAACATATCGAAATAAATATTAAGTGTCACTTCTTGAGGGACTTAAAAGTTATGAAAATTTACAAATAATCAAAGTTTTGCGCTTGTGGTTTTTAACTAAAATTTACACTTACTTTGCGAGTTTATGATTTGCGCTAATAACATCTTCGAAAATTTTCCTAGTCTTAGAATTTTTGGAATCCTAAAATAAATAAAAAATTACGATTTTTTTTGCTTAATTCGAAGAACCTAATAGAAGGACTATAACCGTACTAACTGGCCTCGAAGTAGTTGGTTGAAAACATGTCGGTGGTCGCACGGGCCGTGGTGGGCCACGACCAGGTAAGGATTTACCGCTTCGATGGTGTGGAAGGCGCACAAGTCGTAGTATGTAGAACCGTCGCTGCCGCATAGAACGGTTTCTCCGTATGAACAACCAATATCCATGGCATCTCCCCTATATGGAAGAAAAACTAGTAGGCAAAAAACTGCAAGTAAAATTTGTTAAAGTTCTTAAGGGTATTTAATAGTTTGAGGATTACACAAATTTTTAAAAAAATTGCGTTATCATACTTGAAATATTACTAACGTGCAAACCGTGTTAGCATTTCTCCTTTTCACGTCACAATGCCGGCGTCTGGCCTGATTGACCTTTACATAATTAATTCTCAATTAAAACTTCTCTCAATCAATCAATCAATTATTACTAGTTTCGATAAAATATTCCTAAAAAGTGCTGGTGTGCACAATACCAATTAGTGGTAAATTTTTCAATAACCTCTAACTATAACTTACTAAATATAGTTCTCATATCATAATTTTTGCGACAGCTGAGATACTCGTTTAATGCGTAAAGCAATAGACTATGATAATATAGTATGAACATCATTCTAAACGTAATCAAATAAGAATAATTTTGTAAATCGTCTTTAATTGGCTCGCTACATATCAGTTTATGGAGTAGTTTAGATGGTGTGTGCGTGCGATAATGTCTGTTTACAAAAAATCATAGTCTATCTATTGTTTATAATATTTATTTGCAGACATAACATAAGACAGCAACTATCTCAAGAAGCATAGGTAAATTGCTTTTTGCACAAAACTTAATAGTTTCTCAGTTCAACCATTTCGTAAAATGCTTTACGATTATAATATTAGTTTAGACATAAGTTGAGGCACGTAAAGCACGGATCACCGTTAATGTGGCAACCTTATTGGGAACAATTGCTTACCGACTTAATAATGTCAATAAAACCAGGTATGTTAATACTCGTAATAGAAACGATATCTCCTTTATTCATTGATTTAAGGTAACATGTAAGGGTACGGCTTCTTCTATTTTTGTTTCGGCATTTAGTTGTGTGAAGATCCAAACCTATCAGAAACTAAATAGTAGTAGGGGTCTGATTATCCACCGACGTTTATTTGAAAATTATTTCGGTTTCCTTGAGTATTTACTGCTTTGTTATGAATGATAACTCCTATATTGTCTGCGAATTAGAAAACGGTATTTGCAATTACTGAACCCACATACGGTCTGGAATTAATTTCACTGACTCTACTTACTTTGTGCGTTTATTATTTGGGATATTATAATCTTTGAGAGCTGGTGGATTTTAGAATTACCTTTTGACGATCTGAAATGAAAAAACATTAAATTTTTATGGTACAAATGAGTATTAAAGTATTTTTATACTAACTGCAATCGTCACCCTTTTTTATTGACTCCGTATTCTTGAATAACTTCTTCAATAAAAGCTTTAGTAAAATATCCATTTCGAGCCCAGCCATTGTCAGATCAACAGAAGTGAATTTTTTGATATCGAAGTCACACTTGTTGCGGTAAGGTTATAACGTCCTCGTACAGTGAACTTTTGCACCTGCTTCGGTCTTTGATAACGTCATGAGCAAAAATATAAAAGCTGCGGAAAATTATAAGTACCATTCAAATTTAAACAATTATGTCCAAAGGAATTATTTAGTAATATTTTACATAACACGCACGTAGAAAGAACATGGGCAGAAATATACTTTAGTGAAAAATTAAGAATGGCCTAAGGGTTTAGGATTGTCCCACACCTCTCTTTTTTTCTCCTACACCTAAGTCTGTTCGCGACGAGACTAGGAGTTTCTTTTGTAAATGTGATATATAAATCATTAATGACAATTTTACAGTAAGAATTCTCCTTGTAATCAAGGCGTGTACTTTCAGATTGCTAATTTTCTGCATATTACGTAAGTACGTAATTTTTCAATAATAGGAACTTGCAGACTAATTTGCGTCCTTGTTAGATATTAAAAAAAGACTGTAATGTATTCATGGTTGGGCAGTGCCACATTGCGAGACAGATGGTGCCGGGCACATGCCACGTGGATAAGGCGCTCCCTATGAAGTCTTTTTTTTTTAATAATCTAGCAACCTTCAAACTTTTAGCAAAAAAAAAATCGGGTTTCAAATATAATTGAATTACAAGATGTTAAGGCTGTGATAAAGACATTACATCTCTATATTATCATTGATACGTATAGCAAAAAATAATGTTTTTGGTTTTAAGAGCTGAATTCTGATTTGCTATAGGATACAAATTCCACAATAAACGAATTATTCTCACGTTTTATCAAGCTGCAATGTTCTACATTATCATTATACAACAACATTCACGGCCTTTAAAGGTTAGCTCTCGTTATCTGAACTTATTACTTTACTCGCTATTGCGAAATTTTATCTTAGAGCTAATACATTTTATGACTGCATTTCAAGCTACAATTGAACGAGAATGATGAGCAATTTTTATTTCATAAAGGACGGACATTGTTCGTAACAATTCATTTAGTACCATCATTTTGATTTCCTACGCATCACTAACGGAATGTCTACTTCGGGTACCAGAAGTTATAAACGAGATGAAATATTTACAGATACATTGCTTCGCAATTATTAGCGGCATTTGTTAGACATCTCGATATAGATTTAATCAAGAATCGTGGGCGCGTTGGTGGAGAAAATATTTACAAATCATGGTCAGAATTTATCGATTGTAATGCTTAACCTCGCTTACATTCTCGTGACTCCGAGCGATCGGTGCCGAGACAAATTGTCGAAGAAAGGGCAGTGTAAACACGTTTAACAATGACATAGAGGATTTAAGAGGCAGATACGGCTAGTTTTATAATTTTTCTTCAAGTTGCCAAATTATATTATCATAATAATTCCATTATTCGTGTACCAATCTGTATTAGTAGTAACTTGTTGTTCTGATTTTTTTGAAAGTATCCAATTGCAAAGGAAGTGTAGGCTGATCAGAAAAGTTACGAATTCACACGACATTAAATGTTAACCGTGTTCACATACACGGAGACGGAAGCTTTCAATATTGCGACGATTTGTTTGGTATTAAAATGTAACGATGACATAATGCCGAGTAAACTTAGGTATTGCCTAAATATTGACCGGCGACCGTCAGCCGAAATTAGAGGAAGTGTTTCGGTATTATATTATAATTTATTAGTATTAAGTATATTATACAAGGTTCCATTTTCATGTGGTTATTTTTACAAATACATTGAGAAAATTTAGAACTGTATGGTATATATAAAATGAAGCGGGTTACATTTAGCCAATTACAGGCGTCTGGGAAAGAAACCGTCTTGGTTTAAGTTTAACTAATTCTTCAAACACCTAATTAACACATACCTAATTCTACAAATTTTCATGTGTTTCATCTGCATTTGTTGTAAGTATTTTGAATTGACTTTTAATTGATAGAGTGAGATCTTTGTCAGGCACCAACTTATATCTGATGCAACTGTATGCAGGAAATTTTATTAAAGGTAGACTGTCACTTCAACTTTGAAAGTATTCGGTAATATTCGTAATTGAGGTAATTAAGTGCTTTCAGCTGATAAAAACCAGAGCAATTTTAAAGTTATAAGGGCGAGAAGTGACGTAACCGCAAGAAAACAAGAACTAAGCAATCATCTTAAACGGTGAAACTTATTAGTTAAAAGCACAAGCTTTGAGTTGGCTTATGCGTTGCATAAGATAAATTTTATTTGCTTAGATAATATTGTTATTGTTGAAAAGATACTATTTACTAACTACCAAAACGAATTTTGTATTTGAAAGTGTTTACGCAAAAAAATATAACAACGTAAAAATATAATGACATACAAACAGATTTGATAACGACATAGTTTATGGTATTTACGAATTTTGCGGAAATACAATGTAAGCCAAGTTAATTAATTTGGTTAATAATGCTAAAAATGATGACTAGTGCTTGGCAATTTTAAATATTTTTTGCAAATCATTACCACAAAGTGTGGTAAATCAGCTCCCATCACATCGAATAAACTAGATTTCACGACGCCATCCCGATAATTCATATCTTGACATCAATAATTACATCATCGGACCAAGTACAGAATGAGTTAGTGCCAAGTGAATTGCACAACCCATTTCCCTAACGACTCTTTATGATCTGTTGCCGATCGGAAGCAAAACGAGACGCAGCGGATCCTATATTACGAAGTTTATTTATACTCCTATGATTTGTATACAAGACAATATATTGTATATTCAAAAGCTAGTCGCTTGTTAAATATCTTTTAATATTTTATAACACAATGACAGTAGCGAGCTTTACATCTATTTCCTAACTTCGCGTAAGTAATATCTATTTCAGTGATGAAAGATAAACCAAACATTGTAACGGAGCGTGAAAAAAAATGGCAAGTAATTTGAACCCATTGCAATATCTTAATATTGCGTTACACCTGATTGACAAGCTTTATTTTTGGAAATTTCCTGTATACATTACATAAGCCAATGGTCGGTTGTGCGCAAAAACGGAGATTGTCGCCGCAATTATAAACTCGTGAGGAAATGTCTCCCTTCATATTATCAACAACGTGCATGCAACGTAATAAGAATTTATATCGCCGGTGTACCAGTGTCCTGACATCTGTCGCTCACAGTCTCTTGAGCGTTCTATCCTCCATAGGCAGCTTCTGGTCGAGCATCTTCTACTTGATGAAGACGCCAGACAGGCAGCTGCCTCTGCCACTTTCCACGTTTCTAAATAGTCTGCTGCTAACTCAAGCAATTTGAAAACTTTACGGTGGTAGTAGATATCATTAAATGTTTTCTACAAAGGATTTCGTAATTGCGATCACAAAAAAAATGTAGATAAAGGCCTTTGGCCAAACCAAAAAAGGCAATGAAAGTTGAAGTAAGTACACGCCTTTGTAGTTGCTTTACGACCAGTCAGGGTTGGTATGTTACAAACTAGATTTAATAAATGAAATCGAGAAACTTGTGACTGCAATTTATGATATAAACTGAATCTCAACCAAGTCATATAACTAGTTAAACCTTAGTAAACTCCCTTCTCCAAATGCAAGTTACTCGGACCTTTCGAAATATACGTCTGCTGGAGACTTTACTATTGAGATGTATTTAGGAAACAACCTAAAGCACTATTCTAAAATCACATTTAGACTAATGTTCTTCTGTTTTAATTTCCTGTTTTGGTTAAATTCGTAAATACTTTTTTAAAATTTGATATTAGATTTAAGTAAGTACTAAAACTTCTTTTCAATTAAGTTTTATGATATGTCAGGCCTAAATAGTCCATTCAACTCTTGAACATATTTTGGTAAAATATATAGTTTATTAAGTCTACGTTGCATTAATAATGAGCAAAAAGGCTCTGGAAATAAGATTTATTAGAATTATGAGTAAATTGGTTAATACATATTACATTTGAAACTACACATATTAAACATTTATTCGCTTCGTTAGGGTCGTGTTAGCCTGACTTAACTTTTAATGATGCTTTCACGGTAAATTAACGATTCAATGGCATCTTCTTGTAATGTATGAGAGCAGGTTACAAACACGACATCTTTCTTAAGTCCTATGCCCCAATTCTTTTCAACGTGCGCGGACTATTAAGTATAAGTGTGAACCACGCAAGGTCTACAGTGCTTTGTGTGACGCCAGGTGTGACCTAGATAACATATTAGGCACTGTGTACTGTTCTAAACACAAACTTACCTTGCTTAGAGTATTTTTACGTTAAAACTAAAATATATTTCTTAGTTAAAAGCTATGCGCCATAAAATGATACGTTTCTTTTGAATACCTAGGTCATTAGTTCTATCAGATTAGAATCGGACAAGTTGATTTCTTTTTAATATTCCTTAAAGGTTTCACGTTTTAGGTCTCACGGATCTTAGGTTTGTTGGGGAAAGTTAACAATCTCAAAAGCTAATTACATTTATTATCACTTCTATTTGTTTCAGAAACCTGATCGGGTTTTGCAAAAGATCTTCCTTTTTAAGTTTAATTTATCACACATATCTTTGTATAATAATTTTGATCCACATACACAGCCAACGGGATTTCTATTAAGTGGGTGTTAGTCCTAAGACCAGTTCATTAACGCTGTATTGTTATCTTATAGCGTGAGATCTATTACGTAACACGTTATAATACTATCTTGTTTATTAATTGTTCCACTAAAACTCGCAATCAATGCAGACTCGGGGCTTAGGAGAGAGTTTCTCACGTACATACAACATAGTGGAAGGCATACGCCTTCTATCTTATGTCATTATATAAGCTCCTAAGAACTAGCCTGCAATGCTTGGAGGTATTATTTATTACAATTGCTGCGTCGACATTTCAGGCGTTAGTTGTCACTAAAACTAAAAAGAACATTCCTAAAAGTAGTTCCTCCTATTTTCTTTGGTAGCAGAAGTGAGTAATACGCAAACTAAGAAAGCTTTTCCCATTCGCTAAATTTCGTGGCAACATAGCTGCGCTTGCGCCATCCATTGAACAAATATTTACGGACAATATATTGTATTAAGCCATTGTGGTCTCTTGACTGTCGGAGGGAGTAGTCGATCGGTTACGTAATAGCATGAATAACATTAGAGCTATTCATGAGATAAACTAATCGATTCAATCCCGAGTTCCTTGATTACCATTTGCATTCGCCCACACGAAGCCGCCAGCACTATCACAGTTTCATAACGCTATAGGAAGCTGTTAATGGTGTTTTGATCTGGATTTTATGATGCACTTTCATCAATACTAAGGATATATATATATATAAGGTTAATCGCGAAAAGTTGCAGCGGCTGTTTGTATTATTGCTATCTGTTTAAATATCAAATTATTATTATTTACGGTCTTGTATCTACGTCTCGTAGGTATATCCTACTTTATCTGATAGCTTCGGGAGATACAGTTTGCACTTGTCTTTCCAGCTGCTGATCTACAGCCTAGTCTTTAGATATTTACTTCCTCATTATTTCATTATTACTCCAACTGACATAGGACATGAAAATAACAGGCAATAATGATTTTAAATTATTGTCCATTAAATAAATCACGTGCCTCTGCATCCCCTTATGTGTGTTGGTCTACTGGAATTACAAATTGCAATTATTTGTCCGTCGGCAATTATCAAACACTTGATAAGAAATTCATTTCTTTCAACGTCGTTGTTCTTTGCAGTTTCAAGAGATAAATCTGAAACTTGCAAACGGAAATACGACCCTTTTTTTTAAACAGCCAGTTGTTTTGTTTTTCATATTTTTTTTTCAGTTATAGATTGTTACTTACTCGTTATAAACAAAGGATCTTAACAATCGTCTACTTTTCATTTTTTGGTGCTAACTATAATGGGAAAACTAAAATTTAAACGATGTTAGTTGCAAAAATGTACAATAATTTTACGTAACCGAATAGTTATTAATATAACTGTAATTGAGATTAAATCATGTCTTTCGTATAAACAATGCGAATTTAATTAGATAAACTTAAATCTAGCCTGCATTACGTTAACACGATTAAGCTTGGGATTACCTACTTCGTACTTCACGAATTCCATTGCTGATTATACATTTTAAAAATGACAAATGGATAGTTTATTTTTTTATATAGGAATTGAGTAAATACACAGAGAAAAAGATTAATTTTAAACTTGAGGCACTTAGAGAAAACAAATTCATCCATAAGCTTTGTTCTTTTGATCCGATTTAAAAACCTAAGAGACAATTATAAATCTGTATAATTATAATCTGTTTTGAGCATGTTCGAGCTGTTTCTCGGTATGGAGACCGATCTCGTTGATCGAGGTATCAAATGACTCAGAATATTAGTGAATGAGAACCTATTCGATAAATAGTAATAATTCCGTGGCGCTACAACCCTATATGGGTATGACAAGTAGGAAATTAGCCTTCTGTCTAACTGTTGTCGATTTTTGCATTAGAGAGATGCCGGTTTCCTTCATCGTACAAGCGAGTGTTGGATGCGCACATAGGGAAGTGATGATCAGTGATGCACAGCCGTGGATGGAACTCAGGGATAAGAGGCACTGTTCTCAGGTCATTCATTATATTGTCTGTTGAGAATCCCAGATGGTCCAATTAACCCAAACCTATACATCAAAGTGCACAAATTTTATCGCATTGTATATCGATGTATACTTTTCACAAAGAATCATAAAGATTGGAAGACGAACGCCACGTAACGCGTAAACCATGAATTTATTATTAATTGGAAAAAGAGTAATATAAATTGAGATATCAACATATTTCGGAAAATTATTTAAAAAAATGTAATACCCCTTTGTCGACTCATACAAACCTATTCTATTTTTTATAAATGACACATTTTAACATTTGAAGAACATAAAACAAACAAACTACGATTAGATTTCTCATCTCACGAGGGCACGCGATGGATTAGAACATAATAAAGTGTATCTAATCTTAAATCAGACCGCATCACAAACAATTCAATTATTGGTCGCGTGCGCTGCATTCCCCTGTAATGGTGGCTTACAAATTATAACTTTTTATGTTAGGCAATTATTATAAAAAGTATTTGAAACAGTACTGTTCCACATATTTGATTCGTTTTCCTTTCCTTGTTTTATTCAGCCTGCTATTCACCATTGACGCCTACCTGCGTAAGTATGCGCGTTTTCCGCTAAAAAAACTCCCTTTGTCGCTACTCCCCTCTTTGAAGGCACTCTCCTTAAAGCCTCAGCTAACATCGGAATATTGGGCGTTGACATATCGAATAACGTCCAGTTTCGCGGTCATTTGGAAGGGAAGGCTAAATTAGCCTCCAAAAAGCTTGGTGTGCTCAGCAAGGAGAGACGGTACTTCACTCCGGGCCACCGCTTGCAACTCTATAAAGCGCAAATTCGGCCCCACATGGAATACTGTTCTCACCTCTGGGCGGGAGCTCCCCAGTACCAGCTCCTTCCACTAGACCGTATTCAACGAAGAGCGGTTCAAATCGTCGACGACCAATCACTTTCCGTGCGGCTTGATCCCTTGGCGTTGCGTAGAGATCTTGGGTCCCTCTGCATCTTCTACCGAATTTACCATGGGGAGTGTTCAGAAGAGTTGTTCGGTCTAATACCCGCAGCTGAGTTTCATTATCGGACGTCAAGGCAAAATACAAAATACCATCCGTATCACCTCGACGTCCGTCGTTCCACAACTGAGCGTTTTCTAAGGCAGTTTTTGCCGCGCACCACCACTATGTGGAACCAGCTGCCCAGTGAAGTATTTCCGAACCAATTCGACTTAGGGTCCTTCAAGAAAAGAGCGTACCAATTCTTGAAAGGCCGGGAACGCACTTGCGAGCCTTCTGGCAATGTGAGTGTCCATGGGCGGCGGTATCGCTTCACATCAGGTGAGCCTCTTGCCCGTTTGCCTGCTATTACATTAAAAAAAAAACCTGCCTAACGAACATAAAAATGGCGTATGTATATAACAATTTATAATATGTTAATAGTAAATTTGAAATTTTCAAGAAAACTTGGATAACAACAAGATTGGTATCCATTTAATTATATTTTTATTTAATTAAACATTTCGGCGCTCATTACGGTGCATTGTCTCGGCGAGGTTCAAAGAATGATGTAAGCCATTAGGTTAGTCTATTAATTATTTTAGAACAGTTTACGTTACGTAATGAGCTTTCGCTCAATAAAATAATGCGTCTATTGTCGAGTATTTGAATGAAACCTTGTTCACGCCCAAAATGTAATAAATATCTGAAGATCCATTGTAATTCATTACGTAAATAGTTACTGATAAGGCGTACAGTGGCCGATCCGGTTGTTATCAGATTGTGCTTTCGATAATTGAACTAATTCTCGCTTATCGACTCGGATGTGGATAGAGTTTCTACTTTCGGGTGATGAGATTGACATCGAACTCGAACAGCCCACATTATGTTATGAACATTGATCATGAACGGTCCAAAGAGACATTGAAAAGACGATAAGGTATCCCTTTTATGCATGGACTCAATGAGTTAATTCTATCTACATATTTATACCTATAATATAGTACTGATCAAAACCAGTTGGACACAAAATGGTAATCAACACTTAGACTTAAAAATAGCAGTTGCCAATATCAAGGCAGAAAGCGTAAAGTTATATAAAAAATTACGCCTTTGACAATTCAGTAGCAAATTTGCAGAAATACTTAATTGCTGCATCCCACATCCATTTGATTTTATAAGATTAAGAAAGAAATTATTACTATAAATTGTTAATATACGTAGTGGTCATTAAGTACCACCATATAATAGGTAACGGTGTTGACTTTTCAGCAAATTAGTAATAGATATAAGGATTTGCACATGATTCCTATCGCGTAATACATCAGTTTTGTATCGCTTGGCAATTTCAATATTATTTGTCCTTGTTTTAATTTAAATTAACGTCACCTTGCCGACTGAATTGATTAATATCTCTCGAGCGGCTGTTTCGTATGGTTCAGTGAGGCAAAGCGCTCCGTCGACGCCGCTACGCCTCGCGATCGCGTCGATATCCACTTTATTTCGCGCATGCGGCGTTCGTGCTTAGCAAAAAACGCAGGCGAACTCGCATGCGCCCTGCGAATTCGGTACTGCCTCTGGCCGAGTCTTGCGACACGACTCCTCTTATGTGTCGCATAATTGATTGTCCACTCGGCTCTGACATTGAACGGACTGTGCACGGCTGTAGCCTATTTCACTACTTTACTCACTAAGTTTAATCAAAGTGGAATCGTGATGGCATTTTTCTGTGATTGTGATATTATAGTGTGCTAATGGTGTGTGACCATGGATGTGGCGAAGGATAAGACTGGGATATGCGAAGATTTTGCAGAGGAAGGCAAAGATTCCCGACGCTGCATGCTCGATGGTGAGTGACATGTGACGGTTATCAATTGTAATCTTATCGGCTGAACTCCAGGTCAAATTAAGTTAGGGAGTCTGTATCGCAATCCACCTCGAGGATCATATTCTGTAGGTATTGATTTTCCGCGCAGCTGACATTGGAAGCAGGCGTCATGTTTACACGCCAGCTTCATTGTTTCAATTGAATACATTTTCATGATGACTCACATAATTAATATGAGAATCATGATTCTAAAATAAAACTCAATGAAGAATGCTTGGAAATTTTTTTTTACTTTACCTTTTTTAAAACAAATCTGCTACACAATATAATATTAATCTAACATTAATTTGCACCTATTTTTATTATTATTCCCTAAAAAAGAATCACATACCTGATCGTGATTCTCGTCAAGATAAATAGTCTTGCGTAGTTCTTTAATATTATGCTGTTTGGAAGAAGGGGACGAGGAGTTACTCAGATTTGTCGTTAAAATGTATAAACAAATGGTGTTCACAATTGGCGAGGTTCTCGGGACCGGTGCATGTAAGATGCCACGCGGTGCGTTCACCCTTCGGTTCCCTGAGGCGTTTATAGGGTTTTAAAATCGATACCAACTCCCCTACTGAACCGGTATATGAAATGCAATCCTTCTTTCTTTGCATTCGTACATCTGTCGACGCCTCCACACTGGGGTAAATTTAGTATCGTACCTTTGCATCGAAGCCGTCGTCACTCGGTATCTAGGTTAAGGTAGGCACTTGGGAATGGTCGTATAGTGGCTTTGAGTCAGGCGTTAAGCTGAAACAATGCGGTTTATTGATAGCGGTATCAATTTCACATTCCAGAACCGTCACTATTAATGTTTAATCCGAGCATAATTGTTATTGTACTTTATAGCTATTATTTATACATAATGCTTAAAATATGTTTTCGTATGTGAACAAAATAATTAAAAGTGATTTTAAATGTTCATCACTTGTAAAAAGCTTCAATACATTACTTGTTATTGATATCATTTAGTTTCACGTCCCTTAGCTCTATTCTTTTTAGCAGGCATTACAAAGTATACGTAAAATGTTTAATTCAATGATGTTTATACATATTATATTGAGATCTATGAAGAAATTTTGACTTAAATAAGCAGTCAGAGGACACATAACTTTTTGATAACATAATCTAGGTACCGAACTGAAAGATAAATGTTAGCGTTATTTAAATTACGTTTCGTTAATAAAAAATGCAATCATCATGCAAAAAAGAAACCATGATTCAAATAGAATATAAATTATTGATCTTTGAAAAATAACCTTAAGACGAATTTAAATTATGTGCCTATAGTACTGATAACACAACAAAGTCAATGCAATAATGGCATCTTCAACAACTTACAATCGACGTCATAATTATTAATACTAAGAAACCTGTAGTAGGTACCTGCTGTCCTTGAATATGGCTGTCATCTTAAAAAACATTAAACCTGTTTCGTTAACTTCTTTCATGTTGAATAAATACGTTTGTTTATTTTTTTTTTGTTTCCAAACGTTGTTGATGTCTTCAATATTTATCAATCGATTTGTTACAAAATGTTCGTGTTAAGTTTTTTAGTTTAATTACAGATAAACACAAATAGATAAAATTAAAATAGTTAAATAAAAATTGCACTATCCACCAATATCGGCGTAGCGGTTTAATCGAGGAAAGGCAACGATTATATGCACACTATATACAATATACATATCTAGTATATCTTTAAACAAATAATATGTCTAAATTATATAACATTGATGTGTAATACCAAATATTAAAAATTAAGTCAGTAATTTTATTAATTAAATCCTAAAATAATAAATAAGTAACGTATGCTTGGGTTACCACCGACCCTTCGCTAATTGTTTTAGCAAAAACTAAATTGTGAGTCGTGAAATATCGGTCACATCGGTCTAAAGTCAGCTTGGACTGCACTTCTGCCAGATATTTTGAATTGACTGCTAGTAGTTTTACGTAGTTCATTTCAAGACAGTTTACAGCGTGCTTCTGCTACTTTATCATGAAACTGGCTAGCCCGGGTTTAATTAATGATTATTGAAATGTAAGATGACACAAAATACACCCATGCATTTACTTGGAATCAAGTTTGTTTACCATAACCGCTAGCCACGTGGATTGTGCATTACTACAAAACCTTGATACGTACCAGGCGTCCTCGCTAGACGTGCGTCACGCTTCCCTTTCGTCATTTAACGAAAAGTATAAAATAAACCCAGTCCAGGCAAAACTAAGTATATATATTACTACCTAGTCTAGCCATAAATACTGAAACAAAGTAAAACTCTATCTATCTTTCTATTGCAAATAACATTTAGTACTTTTACAGTGTATTAGTTTAATACGTAAATATAAAACAATTTGAAATATAAAAAGCTAATTCAAAGTGGTCTCTTTATCACCACACTCCATTTTAATATCGCAAAATATTGTACAATGTACTGGCACCAAAATAAGAAAACTCAATGACATTGATATAAAAATAACAGTTTCTAAATTCAAATGTAATATTTTGTTAATTTTCAATTGTTAGATTTAACAATTGTATATGGCCAGATAAGTATATTCGTATATATTTAAAAATTTATGTAAACTTTGTAGAAGTAGCTAGATTAAAAATAATATGAGATACAAGAGAAGCCGAGAATATTGTAAATGCATAAGCATTATATAAACTCTACAATGGGTGGTATTATCAAAAACTTGTTACCGACTGTTAATTATGATTAACAAAATAATCATTTAGCAATATTAATTAATGACCGAAGGTACGAAGGTATCCTTGACGACGACATGTTCTAATATATTGTAAGTGACTTTATATAACAGTGGTTATTTGCAATCGTTTCTCCGTACTTGTACTAAATGTTACAGAATAAGAGGCGTCGTGGACTTTTAAAGACAAAAATATATCTATTTTAGTTATCTGAAGCGCACGACTGACGATTGGGACCATAGTAACCTATAATGTGTTTCTTTCTCTTTAAGAATAATTTCGTCTCATCTAGAATAGGAAACTAGGAGGCTCTTAAATTCCTATAACATACGCAATTGAATTTAATTACTGAGTGATTGTCTCAACTGCTTTGAGCCCATATCAAAACTATTTAAATATAATGACGCTTCACCGCTTACTGTGTGGGAACTTCAAGTAATTTAATCTTTTTTTACAAATGACCATTTTGATAATTAGCTATCATTAGATATGAAGCTAATAAGTAGTCAGGCAATGAACTTACTTATTTTACTTTAAATTATAAAGCCTCCGGAAATCAATTAAATCTGAATAAAAAGTAAAAACAGTTTAGTAGTACGATTTAAGTTACATTAAGTTTATTTCAAAATTATATTCAATTCGACTACACGACCCCCGAAGGGCTTTCAATGCTTCCTCCAAATTCTTCCACTCGTCTCTTATCTTCTTTTTTATAAGGGTTGCCCTTTATTTTTATAAAATATTCATTCCAATTACATTTTATAAATTGAGAAGCGTGAGACTGCAAACGTGTGACTGCGATTTGAGATTCCAAACTTTCCTTGTACCTACTGACGATACATATAATTTCGACCACACGTAGCACCGTACAAACAACTTGATTGATTGTTTCTTGACTTTCTCCACGAACACAAAACCGATATTGAACTACACCTCGAGCCGACGCTGCATAGATAACGTTTGTTAATTTAGTTTACTATCGCCGAGTAATCGAAAGAAATGAGATCGGAGCTGACGGGCGACGGCGTTGGTAATTGGCATGTTCTTTTGTGAGTGCGCCGCTCAGTCCGTCCTGTGCCGCCACACCAGTCACGCCGGTTCAACGCTACGTATTCGAAGCAGCAAAAAATATGGCTGCTAACATGTACGCCTCATTATAAACGACGCAGTCGCGAGTGACCTTCGTACGGGCCGCGCCGAAGAAGATGACCGAGGAGCAGGAACGTAGCGACTCTTTCTACTCCTGGGAGCTGAACGGGCTGAATTCTTTGGATCTCTGGGACTACACGGTCGAGTTGGAATGTCTGCAAGGAACTGAAGGTCAGTCTTAGTCACGTCTTGCGCAAATTGGAGGGGCTCTGCGGATTGCCGTAGATGTTGCGTTCACCGGCCGATTCGCAATGCACAAAGCGACACCACAAGTTGTTGCTACGGAATCTGACTCTGACACGATGCTGTTGCGATAAACACTTTCTGGTACATAATTTTTTGATTACCCATTGTATGTAATGTTAGCGAGAGCTCAAAGGTAATAGAGCTTTCTAATTTTAGGGTGCTAATGTTATACACCTAAGCTGTGTGCTTACTTACGTATCTTTAAGTAAGGAAATTTTTGGATGAGTAAAAAATCTTAGTTACGTCTCGCTAAAACTAGTTTTAAGCAATATAGATTGTATGTATACAATTTTTATTTGCATCACAATATACCATTTTCCGATAAAAACATTATGTAATTACAGTAAGAGATAAGCTGCGTCGATTAAGATAATATTCATTACTGTATCTACTGAAGTGCCTCGTGTTGATTTAAAGCCATATTTACTTTATTTGTACGACTCCTAATTACAATGACATTATTCGAAAAATCTAATTAGTATTGGGTTGATGTTTAGTATGATGATAATATTTATTTTTTGATAATTCAAACACTCCGAAGTACTTAGAATAATCTTTTATTAGTTAGAACAATATTATTTTGTAATTTACTATACAGTAACTACGTTTCTCTTCAAAGTATGTTTAATGGTGCTCAGTAAATCTTTTCTCGAAATCAACATATAATGTTTATATTTCAACAACTATGAATAAGTTTACCTAACGTCGACTGACATAACGTAGTCTGCCTTCAGAATATAATTATAGTGCTATTACAAAAAAACAACCGCTCGGTTTATAATTTTATTCCTACTTGTAAAACATAAATTTGTGCTTAAATATAAAGATAACTTTTGATGTGTCACTTCACAGGCATTGATTAGTACCTCTAACGGGGGTTACTACTAGTGTCTCGCGTGTTTAGTGTCTTTTTCAACTATTAATAATAATCTGTTAATAGTTTTTTGTATGTTGGCACAACCAGTCCCGCGAACCTTATCTTATAAACTATGTTATCGTATTCCTCATCTTAGCAAAAGAGAAAGTTTTTTGCATACCTAGACACCAGTTATTGCGAGATAATATTAGGTCTATATGTCGAAAGAAGACGTCTATGTAGGGAATTATTTGAATTGACTCACACATATTGCGAGTTGTTCACTGACCCTTTTTGACCAAAGGTCAACGACCTTTTTACAATAAATGAAACAGCAATGCAGGTAACCTAGAGAACGTTTTAAATGTTAATGATAAATAATTTATTTCGCTTTTGGTTGCGGACTCATTTAAAAATAGTCTTCTTTTTATTTATCAGTGTAACGTTTAAATAAATATTCCGGAAGTCTTGAAGTACTGAAAACGCAGTTACCTAAAAACCTATACTATTATGTGCCATGAACTGCCAACATGCCTGGCACGAGAGTGTTTAAACACCGGCGGGTTCCATCTTTAAATTTATTATTTTAGGAACACCCAGAATTGTCATCAACATCTGAGGTAGAATGATCTGCAACCAGACATGAGACAGATTCTCCCGAATGAAAAAATAATTGTCATGATAATATAGTTGTAGGTTTTATAGTCTCTTTATCATCCTATTTCTGTCTCACAGATTTATGAGGTAATATTAAAGCTCTAAGAATCACAATTTGTAAGTCGAATATTCCAAGCGAGACTAAGGTTGGTAGTTGCTAATATTTGGAGCGAGAAGTGTTCGAGCCAACTACGTCGTAAAAACTTAAATTGCTCTGTGTTGCGTGATAATTCCACTTGTATAGCAATAAGAGTCATTTAATCAAATAAAAACTCATAACTTTCGACACTATACTACAACTTAAAGAGTAGGAGCAAGACTGTCAAAATATTATATTATGCTAGCTGACCCGGCCAAACGTTGTTTTGCCATGTTTTTCAGTAAAAATAGGGGTTTATCGTAGAAGGGTGACAATTAAGGATTGTATATATTTTTGTAGCATATAAAAATGACTTAATGAATATGCATAAAAAATTCATAAGCATCAGTCGAACCGTTTCGAAGGAGTATGGGAGTATTTGTTCAAACATAGTGACACGAGAATTTTATATATAGGTATAGAGATATATATAAAACGTGTCAATGGGAAATGGGTGTAGTTATAACCCTACTGTGACATGGACAACTCTAAGTTAGTTAACATTTTTAACTTTACTTCCACAAAACCAACATATTTTGTAAACATTGGTATTCAATCATTATAAGCACGGCTGTTACCAAATGACCTTATTTTACTACATTTTAACTTTTAACAAGGCTGCAGGAACCTTTCACGTGTTTAAATGTATATCATATTAATTCTTTGTTACCGAATAATACTTACATGTCGTTTATTTTGCCGTGTAATAAACGACACTCGGTCGACCTCGTATTCCACAATATTGTTAAATGGTGGAGGATACACAGTGTAAACCCTGCTCGAGAAAACACTTTTATTTTACCTAAACGGTCGATCGAAGTCTCCGTATAGATATCAGTACCTATGCACAATACCTACGTGTTTAAAACGTTTAATCAGGGAACATGTATGTGAGCTTTCAAGTGTATCAATACAATACACACAAATGATTGAACTATCTTGTCCCCAGATTTGCAGTTAGCAGCAGAACTCGGAAAAACTCTGTTAGAGAGAAACAAAGAACTTGAAACAGGGCTACGTCAACATCAAAATGTTATTGAAGACCAGGCCCAGGAAATTGAGGTTAATTTTGATCATAATATTGAATACACACCCCTGGGTTGTATGTTTCATTTTTTTTCTCTTCTAGTACTTAACAAAACAAACAGTGGCACTCCGCGAGGTAAACGACTCAAGACTGAGAATCTACGAGCAGTTGGAAGTAAGCATCCAAGACTTAGAGCGTGCCAACCACAGGCTCGCCGTCGACCACGCTGCGGACAAGAAACACATTAAAACGTGAGTTCAATGCCGTCACAGGCCGTTTCCTTTATGTTTCTTATTGAGAAAGCTTTAGTTAATGCACTTAATTTAAGTTTTTATCAATGCTGTTAAAGCGCTAGCGGTAACGAATTATTAACAATAATAAGATGAGTAGGAAACGGTATTCTCCTTCACTTGTGAAATATGCCTATTCAAAACAAATTATTTTATTCATGTTAGCTTCATTTTACTTCAGGCTATGCGGAAACATCGAAACCTTGGAGGGCAAATGTGAAGAGCTTCAAAAGACTGTAGACGACCTATATAGCCAACTGGAAATTTTTAGGCGGCGATCGGAGCGGAAGCCCGAAAGCGAGAAACCCAAAGAAAAGCCTCCGGAAACGACAAACGCTATCGTTAAAAAACCAGAAACTAACGGTACTCCTCTCAAAAGTGCGCCCTTACCGGAGCTTACGAAAGAAGACGAAGACTTATTGAGACTCAGCGATGAGCTTAGAGAGAATAAGGCTGCATTTGCACAAGAGCACAGGAGAGTCACTGAACTAGAGGAACAGTTGGCTTCAGTTATTCAGGAGAATAACAGGTTACAGGAACAGTTGAGGAATTGGCACCAGCGAGATGACGAACCTAAGTCGATGCACGAGGAGTTCTCGATCCTTGAAGAAGTCAGGTATGCACTTTACTCTTTACAGTAATTCTAGTAGCTATCTAGGTACTTAGATGAATTATGCTATTACTTAGATGAATATATAAATGCCAGTATATACTTTTGTATAATTAATTGTTTCGTATGATGTTTAAAACTTTTGAGCGTGAAAAATTACCTATTCAAATTATTCATGATAAGATGAAAACCTGTTCCAGGCAAGGACAACTGTGCATCAGATGTCTCCGCGGCATTGAGCGCGACGACATGTCTTCTATGCTGGACGGAGAGGATGACGACAGAAGTGCTATTTCGTCACTCATTCTCACTCCAACCGGAAACCTGAGCCCCAAAGACGAAGTCAATAGCAAACTTATGAAGTTCGACGTTAGTATCCCCCGCTTTGTGCCTTTTCTCGTCTGTCGCTTTTGTTTCTATATAACTGTAGTTTAACCTCTCTATTTGTCCACTTAATACTTGAGCATAAACAAAAGACTTTTTTAAAATCTATGACTTGACTTAGAAATGCCTCGATTTCGATAATATATTGGCGCATGTCCTTTCAATTAATATCTGCTCTTTGATATGCTCAGTGTTATGTTTGCGGTGGTTATTAGATTTATTGTCTGTCCTTTAACATTTTCAAATTTTCTGTAAATTGACTAATCTTCACTTATAAGTTCTGCAAGAAACAATCATCAACAAAGGTAACCCCAACTGATGGTCTCTCCGACTCTCATTCATAACCTTATCCTATCCTTAGTCTGGGCACCAAAACCATTAAAGTTTTAATTTGTATCTTATTAGAGATTTGTTTGAAAATCACAAAAATGCAGACCATAGAAGACTGCAAAAAATGCCCAAAAATGATTCCGGAAAATCCCTCAACTATTCACAGGGTCTCCCTATCCCTCATGAATTTGATTCGAGTGTTTAAATCGTTTCTAGGCAACACTTATTTTCCAACTGCCCCTGATGTTGTTGATCACGCTTTGCATATGCATTATGAAGCGCATTTGCAGTAGTTTTCTTTGGATATATCGCATGTAGTCAAAGGTACGTCCATTACTGACACGTTCTTAGACTAAGAGTCTGCACGCTATTCAGTCATCGGTGAGGGTCATTGGTTTTCAGAATCAATGTGTCTAATTCTGTATGTATGTGATATTTTTTTGTACTAACCAGATAATTATGTGTGTGACTTGATTAACATTTTCAATAATGAGTCTATAACGATAAGAGTAATGGGTGTATTTTGACTAATTACTTGAATTTTGTTATCGTTTGTTAACTTCTGAACTCGGCCTACGTTCGTTTTTAATCATACTCTTGCCATTTTCTTAATTAAAATATTTTCTCCTATAATAATATTAGGTTCACATGGTATCAAAATGTAACCTTCATGGCCTTTTCCCCCACCATTGAGTTTATACTTTCATAATACGCAAATAATAACTCACGAAAATAAATTAATCAAGAAAAAACACTTAAGCGATAAGGTCACCAAATTAACATTTATTTTATTGCAGAACGCCAAGGAAAAGTTACTTCAAGGTATTTGGGCAAATAAGGAAGACGGCCACGAGAACCCGTACCGGGAGCTCGTGCAGAAATATGAGGCTTTACTGGAAGTACAACTGTCGCAAGGCAAAAACATCAAGAAGAACAAGACGGCCTCGCCGAGCGCACAAAACCAAACCGGGCCGCTCTCTCTTAACGACGAGCTGCAGACCTCCGGAGACTTCAGCCAGTTCAGCGTTAAGGACACCGACGAGGAAAGCGGCCACGGTGAAGAAGCCCAAAAAGTTAACCGACCGAAGACGGAGCCCAACTCGCGCAAAAAGATCATCCAAACACCGGACTTCTCCGAGGCCGAAACTTCGAGCTCCGGTTTCTCAGACGAAACTAGCAACAAAGCGACACAAACCGAACGCGAGAGACCCGGCTCCTTCTTGTGCACAATCGCAGACGGCGAGGATTACCGGTTTAGTATTTACGACGACGTCAGTCCGATGGACAGTCGTTTCCGCAACAGGCCTGAATACCGAGAATTATTTAAGGAGATTTTTACAATTTTGAAGAAAGCGGCAGAGAACAAAGATGATGGAGAGCAGCTCCCCTTGCTCGACGACACGACGACCGGCAAAGTGCCACCCGTCACGCCCGCCACGGAGGAGCCCCCGGGCGACTTCACCGACGACACCCAGAGCGTCCTGTCGTCTGTCATGTCCGAACAGTCCATTCCAGTATCCGACGTCACCGCTCCAGATTCTTCGACGCCGAAAGAGAAGGAGCAGCCCAAAATAGCTTCTGAACTGAGGGAAGCCCCGCCGAAGACGAGCGTTGAAAGCAATAAAGAAAACAAGCCAGTGGCCGAGAGCACCGAGAAACCGAAATCCAGCGAGCAAAGGAAAGAGAAGGAGAGAGAAAAGGAGAAAGAACGCGTGCTCACGCCTCTGGTGCGTCAGCCACTGGAGTACATCGCGGCCACTAGAAAGAAGTCCAGGCATCGCAATCGCAAGCACAGTCAAGATCGACAGGGAGCCGACTCGCCCGTCTTTCCGTCGCCACCGAAGATCACCTACCAGAAGTCCTCCAATAAGAAACGCAGAGATTACAGACCCATCGAAGTCAGTCCCCTCGCGAGGCCCGCGGAGGCCGAGTGGAACGGCTCCACGCTCCAGTTCTACAACAGGAACCTCAACTCGCCCACGCCCAGCGTGAGCGGCCGCACCGGCAAGATCTACCAAGGATGGAATCCGGAAACAGACTCCTGGGACATCAAACAGAGCACCGCGTCCCAGGAGATCCACAAGCTCAGGAAACTGGAACTGTCCTACGCCGAGGTCCTGAGGAACACCGACAAAAACAAGAACAGGCGTAAGAAGCATCAATAATATTATCAAACGGTATTTTACAAAACGACCCCCTCTCGCGTTGGCGAGAGTCGAGTGATTCGATCGCCATTTGTCTTCGCCGACCGGACAAAATGTAGTTTTAAGTATTTTGTGATCTGCTAGCGTTACTTATTAATTTATATCACGAACGATCATCGAATGCCATACCGATATATAGTTATTTATATAATCTCATATTGTATAAGAGCCCGACAAGAAATAGTCAGTTACAAATTAATTTATTTTACCTATTTATAAAGATCCCTCTACGACTTCATAGAGTAACGCTCGTGGCGTTGCAACCGACCGAAATATGCATTTATAGTAGACAAGTGTCCGATTGTGGCTTCTTCGTTGTTTGTGAGCTTTCTTCGTATATCGCATTTTATTTCATTTGTATCAACTGAACGGATCCAAGTGTTTGTTCCGTCATCGAGTCACTATTTTAATTGTATATTGTGTATTTTATTATGAAATTTTATTTGTAAATATTCTTTAAGTTAATTTTATATTAATTAATTTGCCATGGTACAGCGGCGCTTCGATTCATTGTGGGAATCGTCCGCCCAATTATTTAAAGAGGATGAGAGGTCGGAGGTATGAAAATAAAAAATTCGAATAAAATTATCAGTATTTCATTTAACCTTATAATAAGAACAGTTATAAATAAATATTGAAAGACTCGAAGACGGCGAAACGCGGAGATCACTTCTGCGCATCCAGCAGCTCCCGCTCGACGATCTTGCGGTACTCGTCGAAGCCGCCCTCGACGCTCTGGACGGAGCCTCCTCCGCAGACCCACAGCTCCCGGCAGACCATACGGATCAGGCGCTCGTCGTGCGACACGAGGATGACACCGCCCGAGTACTTGTTGATGGCCTTGCCCAGCGCCTCGATCGTCTCGATGTCCAGGTGGTTCGTGGGCTCGTCGAGCACCAGGAAGTTGGGGCTGCCGAGACACAGGTTGGCGAAGGCCACCCTGGATTTCTGGCCTCCGGACAGGCTCCCGATTGTCTGCAGGGCCAGCTCCCCGCTCACGCCGAAGCTGCCCAGCTGCCGACGGTACTCCTCTATCGTCTTGCCTGTCGACAGAGCCCTCGTCACGATTCGCGTCTCGGCATGAGAAATAATAATAATAATAAACCGAATAGACTATCCTAAGCCTCACCGGGATAATTCCTCTGGAGCAGCTCCACGGAGTTGAAGTTCATCTCCAGCTGATCGACGTGATGCTGCGAGAAGTACCCGAACTTGAGCCCCCGATGCACGCTCCTGAGTCCGCTCGTAGGAGAAAGGATGCCCATGATTATCTTCAGCAGGGTCGTCTTCCCCGCGCCGTTGTCGCCCACCTGCCGTACGTCAAGTGTCGTCTTAGGTGTGTCCGACCTCACACGCGTTTAGGCAGAGCGGACTTCTCCTATTGGCGATTGTAGACCTCGACAGTGGGAGGCCTCGATAGCGCCCCAAGGGAGAGCGTATACCGTTACGGAGGCAGACGGGCAGGTCGCAGATGAGACCAAAATGATTTACGAGCCGGTGAGGGCGGAGTTAGTTTTGTTCGCGAACTCACGATACATATCCTGGACTCGAGCGTGGCCCCGAGGTTGACGTCGGTGAAGATGAGCCGGCCCTCGGAGTAGCGGAAGCCGACCTCGTTGAGCTGCAAGATGGGCGGAGACAGGGGCTCGGTCTCTGGGAATCTCAGCACCACGTCGACCTCCTTCTCTATCGGCTTCAGCTCGGGCCTGTCGTTCAAAAGTCACGTGACCGACGGGCGGAGGCGGGAAGCGACGGGAAAAGAGAAAAAGAGAAGGCGCTCACAGCCTGTCCAGCATCTTGATCTTGCTCTGCACGGAAGACGCGCGGTTGGCGTTGTAGCGGAAGCGGTCGATGAAGTCCTGCGTGTGCGCCCGATGCTGCTGCTGCGCCTCGAACTCTCGCTGCTGGTTCTTCAGCTTCTCCGTCTTCGTCTTGTGGAACTGCTCGTAGTTGCCTCTGCGCGAGAGAAGAAAGTTTCAGAATAATATATTTATCGGCTCTCGGCGCGAGGACCCCTCGGGCCTCACCTGTAAGTGTCGATCCGTTGCGAGTGAAGATGCATTATGTCCGTCGGGACGGTGTCGAGGAAATTCCTATCGTGGGAGACCACCAGGAGAGTGGTCGGCCAGTTCTGCAGATAGCTCTCGAGCCAGATTATCGCTTTTATATCCAACATGTTCGTCGGCTCGTCGAGGAGCAGAAGGTCGGGTCTGAAATTCATATTTTCATTTCTTTCTACGAAATCTTTTTCATTTTTGTACTTTTAATCGTTATACAATATTAATATCGTTTATTTTAATTTATGGACAAAGGCGGCTTGGACCCACTTGGAGAACAAGGCCCTGGCCAGCGCCAGCCTCATGCGCCATCCTCCGGAGAACGTCCTGGTGGCTCGAGCCTGCATCTCCGACGAGAATCCCAACCCGTTCAATATGATGGAGGCCCTCGCGGGTGCTTTGTCGGCTTCGATGTTTTCTAGTTGTGCGTAGATTTCGGTTAATTCTGATGACAAACTGGGATCCGTCGAACTGCAACATGGATATTTTATGTTCGTTACATCTCAAGACTCACACTCATCAATAAAACGATATCGCTTCTTTGCCCCCCTTAGGAAATGCAAAACCATTACATGCGAAGCTTACCCATTATTAATAGAAGTTGTGATTTCCTTCTCTCTCTTCAATAAAGTCTCTCTGACCGTATCGCATTCGAGTACGCTTTGCAATGCAATCGTGTCGTCACCGACGACTTCTTGTTCCACGTGAAGAACTGAAATGTGTGACGGTATCTTCAGTTGTTTTGCTGATATCATACGGAGGAGTGTGGTTTTGCCTAAACCGTTTCTTCCCACGAGACCGTAACGACGACCAAACGCTAGAACCAGATCTGCGCCTTGTAATAATACTCTGAAACAACATTAATTAAAACCTTAAGGAGAGCAGGGATAAGATAATGAATTGCTTCTGAATTAGATTATTGTTATGTGGTAAAGTGAAATCAAACTTAACTTTTGTCATTCTTTGGGAGAGAGAGTAGTATGCATTAATTCATTAAACGACACAGAAACTAGTGTTTCAATTCAGATACAGAGAAAATGTACTCAGAGCTGTAGAAGTGTTGACTTGTAACCAATTAGTCACCACAAAAATGTTTTTTAAATCAATAAATTGTATTTTAAAATTGCTTTGCTTTTTCTTGTACATTCAGGCTCTGTGTACAACACAAACATAAATGTTTTAGACCAATCTTTTTAACCAAATATCTTTTTTCACCTGGCTACAAAATGAACTGCATACCTGTCACCATAGGCAATGTCAAAGTTTTCTATTCTTATATCTTGAGTCCTGTTAGTGCCTTTTGCTTCTAATTTACTGTCTTTCTTTGAAGTGACCTGTGATGCTGTGGCAGTTTGTAAAACTGGAACTGCTACAGGTACTTTTGCCTCCTTTTGTTTTTGCTGCTTCTGTTGTAGTTTTGCCTCTGCTTTTTCAAGTTTTCTAGCATCAACTTTCTAAAAATATAATTTAAAACAACATAAAATAAATGTATATTACATTTATTTTATGTTGTTTTACTATAAGATATATTTAAGGAGAACACATAAATACTTACAAAATTATCATCCCTTGTCTGTAGCCATATGCTCTTTACATCATTGTTTTCCATTACTGGGGCTGTCATTGAAGCTAAGTGTATGGGAGCATCGAGAACTTTCCGTGGTCCATTAGAAGTTTTTGTTTTTTCTGGTTGTAGCATATGAAGTAATTTTTCACATATATCTCTGAAATTGTTATTTTGAAAAAATAAGTATTAAAAAAGGTTTTCAAGTATATGTAAGATAATGAGAAACTATTAGAGATACTTGCGAAAACTGAATGCTGTAATAATTTTCACAAGTTGAGACACTAGAGCTTGTTTCCAATAAAACCGATAGGTGTTACTGGAAAGGTAAACTGTAGACAGTCAATTATATAAAACAAAGAACCATAGGTGGAAGATAATAAATAAATAAATACCTTATGTCCTCTTCTGACTTTTCTGATATTCCTTGTAACACTTCACCCACAGCTTCAAATACTTCCTCTTTGTCTTCAAATTCACCGGCACTGCTATCCAGGACATCTTAAAAATTATAAGTACTTTATGTGTAAAAGATTATACGAAAAAGTAATAACAATAATTGTTATTTTCCTAACCTCTATATATGAATTCAGAACCTTACCTTCTACATATTTTTTTAATTCTTCGTCAATTAAAGGAAATTGACTTTTTATATATTCACCACAGTTTGCCATTTTCTCTGATACTCGGTAATTCAACCAAGAGAAATGCTTGTATTATTTTACCATTTATTTATAAGACAACGTATGACTCCCCTTTGCCAATGTAAACTGACACATTCACAGATGAATTGGAAATTAGCTAGTGACATATTCAAATTTAATTTATTCAGTATCAATTAATGTTTATTTCTTACTGTCAGAGCCAAACTGCAAACACACTCTGTGATCCAAATATTTTTAAAAAGACAAAAGACGCACTCTAAACGTTATAATATATATATATTGACATATCTGAGTGTGACACCCACTTCACACTTGTGTTCTTTTTTGCTTGGTGGTCCTAAACCTTATAGCGAATAGAAATGTTACAATTTGAGGGCCAACCTGAACATTTGATAGAGGACGCAATTTTATTTATGGGACATGTAGGGGGGATCAATACAAGCTTAACCTCAAGTTTGTGGGGTTGGCGCCCTTGTCCCCCGGCCGCCATGTTGGATAAAGGGGTTAAAACACGTTTCTAGCTATATCTCTTAAACTATCCATCGTACATAAAATATGTAATTTGCGCTACAATTAAAAATTAGAAACATTTAATATGTATTTCTTTATTGACGTTCATTATGATAGGGTAGACTAGCGGCTATAGCATTTAAATAAAATGCAAATTCAAATGCAGTGCATCATAGACAAGTATAAGTGGACAGCATCACGACCTTCCAACACCTTCTCCTGATGTTCACTCATGTTTCGGAGACACGTTTCTATACATACATTAATTTTGCAAGGTGTCTTTCAAACTTTACTTTTGACAATGGTTTTGTCATTACGTAAACTAACTGAATTTCTGTGGGACAGTAGCTAATATTTATTAATCCATGCACGAAGTGCTCATGCATAAAATGGTACCGCACGTCTATCTGCTTCGACCTTTTGTTGAAGGATCCAGACTTCAGAAGTTGAATCGAATCAACATGCAAATTTATTTTTATGTCCAAGCCATTTATTTCTTGTAATAGAGACTTGAGATACAATGCCTCTTTGCAACAGTCTGCTGCGGCTATGTACTCGGCTTCAGTCGACGATAGCGCTACTATAGGCTACCTCTTGGATGCCCATGATATTGACATAGGCATAACATTTATTACTCACAAAACACACACAGAGAAAGACATAAAATAACAATAATCAAAAATAAAAAAGAATTATTTAATATTAATATTTATACTTTTTTTTTAAGAAAAAGGTTTAATTGTGTAATGCGTGTGTGCTGTGCCTGGAATTGCCTTTGAAAGCTCTTGCTGGGCCAGAACGAACGATTTACCAAATCCTTTGAAGTGTTTACTGCTTCTGCCCAAAATTTTGCAGGGATATTGGCATCTAGCATCGGACATCTGGCTTTATCCATAAGCAACCGATTTTTCCTTTAACTCATGCCATTTTGCTGTGGGTATAAGGTGCAGGTGCCTCGAATCTATCGATTACTTCGCTCTTTTCTTTTAAGAAATATACACTGCAGTATCTTGTATAATCGTCAATAAATGTTACGAAATACTTTGAGCCGGCCATTGATTTATTCTCAAATGGACCACACACGTCACTGTGAATTATCTGGAGCACATCGGTAGAGATTATTTGTCCATGGATTTGGAATGCTAGAGTGGAAAATTTTCCTTTGATACAAGTCTCACAGGTACCCAAAGTTTTTTCTTTAAAGTCGAGTCCTAGCATCATTTTATTTTTAACTATTTCTTTTAATGAAAGAGTCATTGACGTGACCTAATTTCATGTGCCATTTCATAATTTCGCTTTTATCACTAGACGTGAAGTTTGCTGTCTGTTCCGGTTTATCAAATTCAAAATAGTATAATCCATTGTTTCGTTAGCTTTTGATACAATTTTCCCGCCTTTTGTACACTGGCTTATTCCTTTACAAATATAACTTTATAGCCATGATCTGTAATTTTGCTTGCAGAAATTCGATTATTCGACAAATCAAGTACATATAATTTATCAGAAAGACTAATTTTATTATTATTTTCCTTTCCGTTTAACTTCATTGGTATGCTTTCCTGAGCTAGATATAGAGTGTCAGTCGCGGGGATTAAGTTATGTAGTATACTTTTATCACCCGCCACATGTGACTGTCAAGACACCATAAATTGCCTTTACATTTCGACGTTTTTGTTATAAGTATTTTCTTTACCTTTAGTTTTATTGGGGTTATTTGGTCTCTTCTTTGACTAACAGGTTTCTGTAGAATACCATTGCAATTCTTACAAAAAATTTCTTCATCTTTGTGTAGAATGCTTGTGAAGTCTTAGATCCACTCACTTCGGATTGTTTTCTTGCTTCGTATTCTTCTATTGATTTTTATTTTTAAATTGTCAGGACATGGCAGGACATCACTCGACTCAATTGCCGTTCGGAAGCTATTTATTATATTTGTAGGTAATCTGTACAGCAACATTATACTTAATAACTCTGGATGAATTTTGACATCCATGTCTACTTATTTCCCTACTGCATCCATAACATTACTGAGATGCTCTCTCACATGTTCTTGTGGAGTCATTTTCTTCAATACTATATAGTTGCGTATCGTAATCTACGTAATAGAGTGTAATCTTTCTTGCCGGTACTGTACTTTGATGTACAGACTTTAGTTTGTCCCATACCTCCTTGGATGTGTAGGTGATTAGTACGTGTCGTAATGAAACAGTGATGTGTCCTGACAGTTGTAAACGTTATCGTCATGAAACAATAATTTGTTCTGAAAAGAACAGTTAATTGCGTTATCGTTAGACCACGATATCGAACTGTTCTGAGAAGAACACGTTCGTACGCTTCGACGGTTGCGCGCAGAAAAGGACAACTTTTTGCCGCGCCTCGATTTTATTGTCTACGCACCCTCCGCATCTTGGTACCACATGTTACCACTAGTGGCCAGTATAGGATAACTTTTGTATATAAAACTACAGTTTTTAAAAATTAAACACATTCCACATTCCATCTTCACCTCTTCTCAACGAATTATTAGGAAGTTTTATTTTAACCAAATAAGGACCAATCAACATAAACCAAAACTACCTAAAGTGGTGACCCCGAGAAGAACACCAAGAAAATTGAAGATGACGAACACAGAAAATTCCGGTGCAGAGCGTCAAGTTTCATCACATCCGTCGAGCCAAGAAGTCTCCGGTATCTCACTGTCGCTCCGTGTGCCACCATTCTGGCGCGACTAGCCGCTCCTCTGGTTCTGCAGATTCGAAGCAGCAACCGCCGATCTGAAACGAAGCCAGGCCCAGCTCGCCCAGATGGTCATCGCACAGCTTGAAAAGCAAGATATCCAAAACATCGCTGATCTCATTTGCTCGCCGCCGGAAGCAGATTACTACAACGCCATTAAAGACCGTTTAATATCGCTATACGAAGAATCTAACAGCGCA
This sequence comes from Pieris brassicae, assembly GCF_905147105.1. NCBI lineage: Eukaryota > Metazoa > Arthropoda > Insecta > Lepidoptera > Pieridae > Pieris > Pieris brassicae. The sequence continues at coordinate 11,679,818 of NC_059670.1, read as the reverse complement.
CAAACGAAGAAGCTACTGTCGCAAGTTGAGCTTGGAGACCAGAAACCCAGCCAGCTGATGAGGCAAATGCAGCAGCTTAACAAGGACAAATTTCCCGAGAGCACCATCAAAATGATGTGGCTCGAGCATCTGCCGCCACACATTCGTTCCGTGCTAGCCGTCAGCGAAGCGTTTAAAATCAAAACGACGCTTGACGACCTGACCTTGCTCGCGGACAAGATGATGGAAGTCCACACGCCGTCGCAACACATCGCTGCCGTCGCAACGCCTTTTACACCTGTAGCATCGCCACCAATTCCAGAACAACCAACCATCGACACCCTCATCGGTGAAATAAGAAGGTTGTCTTTGGAAGTTGCCGAGCTACGAGTACAACCGCGCGACAGCTACCGCAACAGTCGTTCTCACTACCATTTACAATCACGCTCGCGGAACGCATCAACAAAGCGCAACGAAAACCGACGAGAGTCGCAGATGGAAGATCGAAGCCGGAAAAAATCTCCAATGCCGTACTGCTATTACCATCATCGCTACGGTATGGACGCGAAGAAATGCGCACCACCATGCAGTTTCAAGCCCATAAACCAGTCGGAAAACTAAAAGTAACGTTGGCCGCGGCGGCAACCGGCGTTACCGAATCATCACACCGCCTTTTCGTTACCGACAGGGTAACGAAACTTACCTTTTTGGTCGACACAGGAGCCAATATCTCCGTGCTACCAAAGACAAAAGGCTCACGCGAAAAACCACTGCCGTTTTAACTCTACGCCGCCAACAACACGGTCATTCCAACATACTGAGAGAAGTCACTCCAACTTGATCTTAACCTCCGAAGACCATACACATGGAAATTCGTCGTAGCAGATGTGTCTAAGGCAATCCTGGGAGCAGATTTCTTGCAGCACCACCACCTCATTGTCGATGTCAACAACCGAAGATTGATCGACGGGAAAACAAAGCTGGTAACAAACGCTCAACTCAGTACTGCAGACATACCTACAGTTCGTAGTATTGACATTGAGCAAAATTACCACAGCATACTAGATACAGATTTCTCAGGCACAACCAGAATCACTTCAATGAAGCTTAGTCCCAAACATTCCGTTGAACACTTCATTGAAACAAATGGACCGCCCCTTCACTGCAAGCCACGCCCCATTGCACCGCATCGTTACGAAATGGTCAGGAAAGAATTCCAAAACATGATCGATCAAGGGTTATGCAGACCAAGCAAAAGCCCTTGGGCATCACCTCTTTACGTCGTGCCAAAGAAGAATGGAGACCTACGTGTGTGTGGCGATTACCGAAGGCTCAACGCCATAACCAAGCCCGATCGGTATCCCATACCACGTATACGTGACTTCACATACCAACTCGCAGGGAAGAAAATTTTCTCCACACTCGACCTCAATCGCGCGTACCAACAACTGCCAGTCAGCGAGCAAGATGTGGAGAAAACCGCCATCATCACACCTTTTGGTCTTTTCGAGTTTCCGCGCATGTGTCCTGGTATAAAGAACGCCGGACAGACTTTCCAACGCTTTATTCACGAAGTACTGCGCGAACTCGACTTCGTATTCCCTTTCGTTGATGATCTACTCATAGCATCAATCGACGAGGAAGAGCACCGAAAACATCTACGCATCGTATTACAGCGACTAGAAGAATACGGCATCACCATCAACCCATCAAAATGTGTTTTCGGCCAGCCAACTGTGAAATTCCTCGGTCACCAAGTCACAGCGGAAGGAATACAGCCACCCCAAGAGAAGGTACAAGCTATTACAGACTTTCCAAAACCACAAACCGTAGAAGAACTACGACGTTTTCTCGGTATGATAAACTTTTACCGTGAAAATATCAAAGATGCCGCCACCATATAAGCGCCTTTAAATACCTACCTGCATAACGTCAAGAAGCGTGACAAAACTAAGATCGACTGGACCACTGAATCAACGCAAGCTTATGAAGCATGTAAAGAGAGCATAAAAAACGCCGCTTTACTTGCTCATCCGTCTCACCAGGCGACACTTGCTATATTCAGCGACGCTAGCGACAAAACAGCTGGTGCCGCACTCAACCAATTTATCAACAACTCATGGCAACCACTCGGCTATTTCTCGAAGAAATTCACCGATGCACAGAGTCGCTACAGTACCTACGATCGAGAGCTACTCGCCATCATGTAGATGGCTGTCAAACATTTCGGCAAAATGTTTGAGGGACGAGAAATAATAATATTCACCGACCACAAGCCGCTAACTTTCGCTTACACAAAAACAAATACAAACAGCGAATCACCGAGACGCACCCGACAGCTACTTTATATCAGCGAATTTACCACTGATATACGACACGTCAGTGGATCTCAAAATGCAGCCGCAGACGCACTATCACGTGTCGAAGCAATCACCTGTCCATCGCCGATCGACTACAATCTACTTGCAGAAGCTCAAGAACGCGACAGCGATACCATTAAAGCACTCAGTCTACAGAGCAACTTATGTTTCAAGAAAGTCAACCTGCCCGTCTCAAACATCAAATTACACTGCGAAACTTCAACCTCACAGTTATGTCCGTACCTACCAGAAGAATACCGACGTACCGCATTCAACGCAGTACATAACGTTAGCCACCCTGGAATCAAGACTACGAGAAAATTAATTACGCCCTCAATGAACGCAGACGTCGGCAAGTGGGCAAAAGTATGCCTACAGTGTCAGCGCACCAAAATACAACGCCACACATCAAGTCGATTATCAATTTTTTCACCAACCGAACGATTCGAACACGTTCACATCGATATCGTTGGTCCGCTACCTACCGCGGCCAGCGGTCATCGATACCTCGTGACAATGATCGACAGAGCAACGAGATGGACCGAAGCATACCCACTATGCGAAATTACTGCTGAAGACGTCGCCAAAGCGGTATACGAAGGTTGGATTTCCCGTTTCGGTTGTCCTGTAACAATAACAACGGACCAAGGACGCCAATTCGAAAGCAGAGTATTTGCATCTCTTTCTCGCTTACTGGGGATCGAAAAAACGCGTACAACTTCATACCACGCACAGTGTAACGGTATCATCGAACGATGGCACCGTGTCCTTAAAGCCGCATTAAAGGCAACACTACAGACCGCAAGAAGCTGGATCAACGAGCTACCAACCGTCCTACTCGGATTACGCGCCGCTATGCGAAGTGACACCGGCGTAAGCGCCGCCCAACTTACCTACGGATGCAACATACGCTTACCCGGTGATTTCTTATCAACGACCCGCAATGACGTCATCATGGACTCTGGCTACATCGATCAGCTGCGCGACGCAATACGTAACCTGCAACCAATGCCGAGTCAACCACACAGCAACACAAAACCCATATTCGTACACCGCGACCTGCAATCATGTGAATACGTATTCGTACGCATAGACGCCGTAAAGAAGCCATTACAAGCACCCTACGACGGACCCTATCGCGTGCTGAAACGAGATAGCAAGATATTCACGCTGCAGTTACCTAACCGTGAAATGAATATCTCTATCGACAGACTCAAACCTGCCTACACTATCACCGAGCAAGATGTTCCTACTGATACAACCACGAGTACCTGCAACAAGCAAATCACATCAAGTGCGAACGAACTACATGAACCATCAAATAGCCTGAATCATCAAAATGACAACACCCTGAAACATCAAGATGACAACAACCTGAAACAACAAGACACTGGGAACACCTCAATACCTACAAGAATAACTCGCCGAGGCCGCGTTATACGCCTGCCGGTACGCTTCGCTAGAGGGGGAATCCTGTAGGTGATTAGTACGTGTCGTAATGAAACAGTGATGTGTCCTGACAAGGACAGTTGTAAACGTTATCGTCATGAAACAATAATTTGTTCTGAAAAGAACAGTTAATTGCGTTAGACCACGATATTGTTTTTTTTTTTTTTTGAATGGAATCTCGCTGTTGGCCTTAAGGGCCTTTACAGCTCAGCTCGGGCTGTTTTGGCGAGCGTAGCTCGGCCAGAATGGCGTTTTGTCCCGCGGCTAGCGCAAGGGCGTCTCCTGTGAGACTCGAACCTCGGCTTGGGCCGTCGCGGGGCGGTCAATCGCCTGAAGGGCAGGACGGAAGCTCACTGGAGTGAGCGAAGTGCGAAGTAAAGGTCCTCGCCTTCCCCGGTGAAGGCGGTTTTTTACCCTAATCTGTGATTGGCTATTTTTATTATTTTTGGCCGCGCGGGCGGCTTTTAATTTATCGTTTGCTACGGTAATTGGATCATCCGGATCCGTTAGTATGTGTCGGGGCCTCCTACGAGCCTTTTTTGTCGGGAAGGGGTAATAGTTGATGTTATTACGCACCAGCGGATTGGGATGGTGTTTAGCCTTGTCAAAGTGGCGTGTGGACGCCAACTTCATCCATTGGGCTATGGTAGGGAGCTCCAGGTCGTGGTGGAGATCGACGTTTCTCACATAGAAGGGCGCACCGGTCGCGATTCTCATGAATCGCGACTGAAGCACCTGTAGCCGGTGAATATAGGAGGGGGCACAATGCGCAAAGACTACGCTAGCGTATGTCATGCACGGTCGGATGCATGCCTTGTACAGGGTCACCTTGTGTCTGAGAGACATTTGACTCCTTTTATTTAGGAGGAAATGGAGGCGAGAGAGGACAAAATAGGCCTTCTTGCGAACGGCGGCTATGTGCTTACGGAAAGACATGCCGCTATCGAGCGTGACTCCTAGATATTTGACGGACTTTTGCCAAGGGATGGCTTGCCCGTATAGGGTTACCTCTGTCTTAAGGTGAAATTTATCCCTAGCGTTAGCACCGGGGTTGCCCCTGGCAAAGAGAACTGCTACGCTTTTCTCGGGATTTATTTGGAAGCCCCATTTCCGAAACCATTCGCCTAACGACGTGGTAGCGGTCTGGAGTCTGTCCACGATGACACCTCTATCTTTGTGGGTGGTATAGAGAGCGGTGTCATCGGCATAGAGGGCTAGCTCCACATTGGGAGCCCTAGGGATGTCGCCGGTATCCAGCGTGAACAGAAGGGGCGAGAGGACCGAGCCCTGAGGGACTCCGGCCATGATGGGGCGAGGAGCCGATAACGTTCCTTCTACGCGATAGCGCATTGAGCGGTCGGACAAGAAGTCGTGTACGATACGCACGAGTCTTAGTGGCACATTAAGGTGGTAGAGCTTGTAAACCAAGCCGTTGTGCCAGACCTTGTCGAAAGCTTTCGCTATGTCGAAGAAGAGCGCACCCGTGGCTCTCGGTTTCAGGGAGCTATTCATCCCGGAGAGGATGTGCTCCGTGATTCGATGGACTTGATGAACGCACGAGTGGGCCGGCCTGAAGCCAAACTGCTCATCGGGAATTAGCCCCTTATCTAGGGCAAAGTCTAGGAGGCGCTTTTTTAGTACCTTCTCGTAAAGCTTGCTAAGCGTATTGAGAAGGTTGATAGGGCGGTAACTGGTGGGGTTGTTACGGGGTTTGCCTGGTTTATGAATACCAATGACAATGGCCTCTTTCCACTGCGCCGGGAAGGTGCAGTTTTCAAGGAGGCAATTGAAAATGGACACTAGTAGGCATATCAGATGGGGCGGGAGGCACCGGAGGACCTTGTTCGAGATGGCGTCGAGACCTGGAGATTTACGAGGCAGTGAACTCTTTATTAGAGTTTTGACCTCGGCGATCGACGTAGGAGGGAGCGGCTCGGGAGGGAGGGGCAGTGCTACGATGCGTTCGACCTCGCGGTTCACGTGTTCGACGTGCGCCGGGTCGCTATGATCGAGATACGGGGTGCACTGCTCCACTAGGTTGACGGCTAAGCACTCGGCTTTTTCGTCGTCGTCGAATGCGTCAGGCAGATTTGGACGCTTGAGAGGGGGCATGGACGCCACCGTGTCGGTTTTAAGGGAACGCGCGAGAGACCAATAGGCCGTGTGCGAAGGTGACAATTCGCTGGTAAGACGGTCCCAGCGTTCGTTTCTAATTTCCCGCATGCGCTCTTTGACTCGGCGCTGCGAGGCGCGGAGTGCTCTGCGGTTTTCGTCGGTCGGTGCTCTGGCGAAGGCGCGAGTCGCCGCGTTCTTCTCGGTCATTAGACGCCTCGCGTCCGTGGGAAGCTCCCAGCGTTGAGCGAACTCATCTGGGACCTTCCGGGATGACTCGGCGACCTTGGTCTGAATGTGATTAGTGACCGAGGAGATCGCGTCTAACGCGTGAGCGGACGAGACTAAATTGTCGGGGACATTTGGGAGGGCAGAGGTGTCGGCGGGCTTGAGGGCCTCGTCTAACTTCTGCCAGTCGACTATGGACTTGAACCTCTTCTCTCGAGTGTTAGGAGGGCCGAATTCAAAGTGAACCGGGAAGTGATCCGAGTCTAACTCGTGTAACGTCTCTACGCTTCGCGGCTGTAGTGCCACGTTACGTAAAACCGTTACGTCTATGACGTCCGTTGAGAGAAGGCCGTTGCCTGTTATGCCACGGCGAGTCGGTTGTATGGGGGCAATGACGTTGAAATTGAGCACGTCTATAAGCCTATTGAGGGCTAACCCATTAGGGTTTTGTTTTGAACTATTCCAGTCCCCGTGTTTGCTATTGAGATCCCCGACTAATAAGACCGAGGGGCCCATCGCAAACAGGGTTCTGAGATCGCTCTCTAGTATGTCCTTGGCGGGAGGGAGGTACACCGACGCGATAATAATCGGCTGATGGCCGGTCATGGCTACGCGCAACACAGAGCACTCTATGTTGGTAAGGGAGAGCGGGTCTAACGGCGAGCAGTGAAGCGCTCGTCTATAATATATGAGCGTACCGCCTTTCGCCGTAGGTCGGTCGTTTCGCACTACGTTGTAATTCGCGAATCTGGGAGCGCAAACGCTGGGCTTGAGGAAAGATTCCTGTACTAGGAAAATATCTATTTGGTGGCGAACGAGGAAATCTCGAACCAAATCTACCTGCGGCTTGAAACCGTTTGCATTGAAAGTCACTACGGACAGTGATCGAGCCTTGATCCTAGACGTGGTCGTAGCTATTGCGGTGTGGTGGAGTCTGCAAATTGTCGCACGGACTTAAGGAGCTGGACGTGCTCGATTACTAGCTGCTTCTTGTCTTCCGCGTTATTGGCGGATTTGAAAGCCTCGGAGAAGGCGACAAGAGCGTCTATGTCTAACGCGTCTACGATGCTAAACGCGAGATTTAAGGCGTCGCGGACCTTTTCTGATTCCGCGGCGGCCTCCGCCGTGTGGCTGACGGCTTTAGCTGGAGGGCTCACCTTGCGTGTGGGCCTCTCCGTTATGACGGGGGTCGGCACCGGCGCCTGGGTAGGCTTCATGGGTGCCGATTTTGTTGGCAGAGGCGGGAAGGCCTCTGACGTGAGCTGGGGAGGGCCCTCCGTAACGGGGGGCTTGGTCCAGGCACTATTTTTAGGAGGTGGGGCCGGCGCATACGTGGGCTTTGCTCCCGCGCCACGACGGACCGCATCGCGCCCCGCCGTGCGCCCAGACGCCGGCTTATGCGCCTTGGGGGCACGAGGGCACCCGCGATAGTTCGCTGGGTGGCCCTGTTGCCCGCAAAGCACGCACGCCGGCGGCTCAGCGCACGGAAGCGTTCTTTTGCAGTCCGCCGTGCCGTGGTCGCCTAGGCACTTTACGCACCGTGCCCTAGCGAAACAGTTACGGGCCGCATGCCCGTAGAGTTGACAGCGGTGACACTGTCGTGTGAAGGAATGTTTGAGGGGGGTTTCAACCCTCAGCCCCGAGAGCTTGCAACACTCTCGTAGGCTAAAAATCTTTTTCCCACTCGGGGTAGGATCAAGAACGGCGAGCACCATATCGTACTCTTCCTTTGTCGTTCTTTTGAGCATACGGAATACATCCCTTACGGGGTATCCCTGCTCAATGAGGTCCGATTGGACAATCCCGGAGTCTATCTCCTTGGGAATGCCCTTAATAACTATCCTTAGGACGCGCTCCTCGGGTAGGGGGAAGGTGTGGCCACCGATACCTTCAGAGCGAAGGTATGAAGTTAAAAAGCGGTGGTGATCAGATGAAAAGACCTGAACGCAAAGGTTATCCCTTAACGTTCGGGCCTTGTAAGTTATCGACTTAGTGTCGAGAATTTTTGATAGCGCCGGCCAGGCGCCCTTGTCCCTAACGTACACGGGCGGGGGGGTTTTGATGCGGTCCGCGGGGGCGGGGGGCGCAGGTTTTCCCGATGATAGGGAACTAAGATCCCTCTTCGGAGGGTTGGCGGCTTGAGTGGGCCTTTTGGCGGGGGGGACCGCCGTTGGCCGAACGCTTTTTCTTCCGACCGACGGTTTGAAAGCCGTCGCTTTCGGAAGATGAGATTAATGCGGCTTCGTCGGCTGTTACCGCCGGAGTGGATTGGGTCGACATGACCGAAGAGGGGCGTGAATTTTGACCCGTCTCCTCATCGCTGGCGCTTCCCACTTCAGGGAGTGGTGAGCGCGAGCGCGAGCGAGAGCGGGTATCGGGTCGCGATGCCTTCGCGGAGGCATTTTTCTTTGCCTTACGCAGCGACGGCGATGGGGAACGCGGCGAATCCGCGGTTACGGACTCGTTAAAAGCCCGCAATGCGTCGGGGAAGCGCTCTTGGAGAAAGAGCAGAATTCTTCTTATGTCAGGGGGTGGATCCCCGGACGCCATTATGAAGGCGGGAAGCCAACAGGTTGACGACGGGTGTGTGTACCTAGTTTGCCTAAGTGAGGTGAGTACCTAAGCTAGTGATTTTGCCCAACAATGTGGTGTGTCTCCACTGGTGATAGCGGAGGTGTGGTTTGTCACCGACCTAACCAGCCCGTAGGAGATAGGGTATAAGAGCCCCTACGGATGTGACAGGACCCGTCCAACAGTGGACCTGTGTTTAGCCGGTTGCTAGAGAGTAGTTGGCGTACCTACTCCCCAATACGTGCCTACTAGGAGGCCCGGCCGTGCACAGGACTTGGAGGAAGCGGAGGGGCTGTTACGCGCCTTGAAAAAGGCACGGTGTATGCACCCCGGACAAAAACACTCCCGCACAAGGCGTTAACCGACAGATAACCGTTTGGCACCGTTAGGTGGCTATCTGAGGGCCGCAGGTAAACCCGCGTTCATAAATTGCAGCCTTCAACCCGATGTCCAAACACCGAAGACGCGAAGCGACCAATGAGAGGGCGGCAGGCAGCAAGGCAGCGATCGGACTGACCAATGAGAGGGCAGCAGGTAGCAAGGCAGCGGTCGGACAGCGCGTGCGCACTGTACAGCGGCAAGCGGCGATGACTCACACGGAGCGAGCGAGATGGCACTACAGCACTGATGACTCACACGGAGAGAGCACTGGAGCAGACGTCCGCACGGGTCGGCGGTCGGAAGCGAAGTGAAGTGTTTTGACAACAATGCTGCGCCCACGATATCGAACTGTTCTGAGAAGAACACGTTCGTACGCTTCGACGGTTGCGCGCAGAAAAGGACAACTTTTTGCCGCGCCTCGATTTTATTGTCTACGCACCCTTCGCATCTGGGTACCACATGTTACCACTAGTGGCCAGTGTAGGATAACTTTTGTATATAAAACTACAGTTTTTAAAAATTAAACACATTCCACATTCCATCTTCACCTCTTCTCAACGAATTATTAGGAAGTTTTATTTTAACCAAATAAGGACCAATCAACATAAACCAAAACTACCTAAAGATGTATTACGCCCTTTAATTTGTTTAGTTCTGATGAAGATATAAGTTAAAGTAGCTCTGACCTCGCCTTTAAGTCTTAGTATAAATTGTGTTACCTAACTAAATTAATAAATGATTTTGTATTTGAAAGAAAAACGTCTAAAGTGAAAGATTATTATTATAATAAAGAAGGAATTTGTACCTGGAATAATAATACTACTACCAACCTACGTAAAATAAAACACAGCAAAAATATTTTAACATTAACATGGAGTTAGAAATAGTGTGTAGTGTAAGTGTCGATCGATATTCCTTTTGTTAAAAATAGTGTGAATTCTGTAAAAATTTAACAAGTCGACAAGAGAGATAGATCAGTTTTAAAGGTTTTATTTATATTAAAGTAATACAATACTTTTCTATGAGACATTTTTAAATCAACTATATTTTTTATAACAATTATGTTACCACGGAAACTTCTTGTATGCCAATTGCCAGAATATACATTCTTCACAAATTCTATGCATAAGTTCTACCGTATAGTGCAGAAACGCAACTCTCTATTATAGATTAGATTAAAATTTAAAAGGCGTCACGCATGTCAAAATCTAACCAATTCTCAAGCCAGGTAACTTCATAATATACTCTGTTATCTGTCAGATAGTCTATGGACTTTACTTAATAGTTAACATTACCAAGTACCAACATTTAAATTTATATCCCGCGCCCGCCGCGACGAAAAAATATTCCTCTGATCAAAATACAATTTTTATTTTAAGTTTCACAAATTATGGCGGAGGTAGCAGGATTTAGTTATAAACGATACGAGAAGTCTTTAGGACTACTTACTACTCGATTTGTGACATTGTTACAAAAAGCTAAAGATGGTGTTTTGGATTTAAGATCCGTAAGTATAAAAAGAAAAACATTCTAATTGTATAACAATAATAAACAACTATTAAATATTTTAACGTGAATTTTAGGCTACCGAAATATTAGCTGTTCGGCAAAAAAGAAGAATCTATGATATCACTAATGTTTTGGAGGGTATTGGGCTAATAGAGAAACGAAGTCAAAATAGCATTCAGTGGAAGTATGTTTAATTGATGGTCTTATATGGTTCGTAGACTGTAACTGTATTTAAGCAAATATTTTTTTATTAGAGGTGCTTGCCATGATGGAAATTCAAATGAAATTGGAGCAAAGGTGAATTCCTTAAGGAAACAAATAAGTGCTCTTGAAGATCAAGAACAACTATTAGATCAGTAAGTTTTACTTTAATATCTTATCATAGTTTAATAGACATTTCTAACCGCTTTAACTGAATCATGTAATTTATTATTGTTAAGGCTAAATAGTAGCAAACTAAATTTTTTGGTGGTGTTAAATTTATAAATCAAACATGCCTTAAAATAATTTAACTTTTCAAATATACAAATATTAGTGGGTTCATTCTCCTTGTATGAGGTTTACAACCTTCGCAAAACAACAGCCAATTATTCAGTGGTGCTGAACATAATGATATAAAATATTGACAAAACTAGTAAAACTTAATTGTTAAAAGGAAATTTATATTATCTTAACATTCACATGAGTAAATTTATTGTTAGCAATTTGTTTGACTTAAAAAAATATTTCAAATTAGGATACAATCTTATAAATATAAATTTATATTATCTTAACATTCACGTGAGTAAAATTTATTGTTAGCAATTTGTTTGACTTAAAAAAATATTTCAAATTAGGATACAATCTTATAAATATAAATTTATAATATCATAACAAGTAAGAACTTTTAGGCACATGCACTTTATAGAGCAAAGTATCAAAAACATACTGGATGATTCGGACAATCAGAGTTTAAACTATGTCAGAGAAGCTGACATAAGGAAGTGTTATGATGGAGAAAAAGATCAAAATATACTAGTATGTGAGTGTCCCCTTGGCACTGAATTCTCATGCAGCCATAATCCATATGAGGTATTATTCTTATTTTGCTTAAATATGTAAAAGCTTAAAATATTAAATAATATGTTGGCAATTAGATATATTAAACTTATAAATATGACACAAACCAAAACAATTAAACATAAAGAGAAAGAACTTATAACCATTTTTATATTACTAAATATAAGCTAAATCAGAAGCAAAGTTTGAAGTCATGAAAAACACAAATGATAAAATAGTTGGCGAGTTATATTTCTCTTAATTATTTTGTTGTTGTTTTAGGAAAAGGGCAGCATATTGCACTTAAAATCACATGAATCTGTAGGAGTTATATTATTATGTGATTTAAATAAAGAAAAGGTATGAAAACTTTTATTATTTTTTAGACAATTATTTACCTTTTATAGAAAAAAGTAGACAAAATGTTTATTCTACCAAATGACCAAGTAACAGAATTCAATCATATTAGAGATTTTGTTTACAGGACAAGTTCGTTATTTCAATGTTTGAAATGGTGAAATACTTATTGTGCTTTTCAGGAAATGGATCTAGACGACACAGATGAAGAAGTGGAGAGTTACACAGAATTAGGATTTAGTAATACTTCATCCAATGCAAGTGAGTGGTTTACAATGAAACATATCTCCCATGGAACGGTCCTTCAAATCTACTTTTGTTCTAGATTACCTTCTACGATTGAGTCCGCCCATCACAAAATATGACTTCACATTCTCCTTGAGCGGGTCGGAGGGACTGTGCGATCTGTTCGATATCCCTTGCTAATGTTCATATCAATATTTTTAAGATGCTATTTTATTTGAAATTTTATTTTGTGATCATGTTGACTTTACATTTTGAAGAAAATCATGTAAATATATAATCGAGAATGTTCACGACGTGAAAAAGTTTAAGTGAATAAAACAAATATTTCTGATATTAAATTGGTTCATTTATTTGGTTTCGGTTTGGAAACGAAACGATCCAAGACGCCAAACGATTTGCTCGGCTTCTGCCCGTCCTTCGTCTCGTTCGACGTCGCTCGTGTTTTGATGCTTTCCATTATTTGATCCTGAAAATTTTCGAAACTGCAATTACGCCTTTGATAGGGCCGGATGCGATGCCCTCGTACGATATCCGAGTCTCGTGAATAATATTATGTTGTTATTCAATATAGCGGTACACTACTGACCTTTCTCGCCTTATCCTTAATTATCTTCTTTCTAGCAATATTAGTCAGTCCTTTATTTTTACGTTTCGCCTTCACGTCGATCTTCTTTCGCCTCACGTGCTGAAAGTAAATCAGTTTTTAATATGAACAAAAGATAAAGAGCAACAACATTCCAAAGAGACCGCTTCGGTTCGGATATCACGCCGGGCCGAGGTCGTCGCTCACCGGTAACTCGGTCTTGGCCTCGAGTTTGTCCTGAAGCGTGGGCACATCCACCTTGACGACCTCGAAGGGGTCCAAGGCGATCAAGTCCGCCGGAATCTTCTCCAGCAGGGCCTTGACTTCGGCCTCCTTGCGCTGAGCCTTGTTTTGGTACGGATTGCTCTCGTACGCGTCGAAGTTGGGCTCGCCGCTGCCTGAGATGCAAAGGAAAAGTTTCACGATAAAAACGAAACCGGGGCACCGCCGAGACGACGGAGCGGTCTCGACGGTCGACGTGTCGCGGACAAATTTTACCCCTGCCGAAGATTTCGAAAGAAGCAAACAATATCTGGTCACATTTGTGATTGTGAAATCTCACCTGGCACTAGAATGCTCGTGAATCCACCGGAGTTCCCGATCCCGAGTACGTCTTCGTAAGGGCAGAACTTGAAGTTGCAGATTGACTTGGCCATTTTGTGTCTCAAATACGGTTTGTCCGCTGTTTTCGTACAGGTGTCACTGTAACGTATTATTATTATTCGAAGACAACAAACATTATTATTATTACGCTAGTAAAGCAATGAACCGTTGGACAAACTCACCTATAAATTTCCACGACTTCTCCCAATCCGACAGCCAGCATGTCCTTCTGTGAGAAATCCAAGTCGACAGCAGAACTTCTGAGACGGTAATGCTGTAAAGGACCATCCATATTGCGAATGTCCCATATCTTCAAACTTTTGTCCACACCCGTCGTGGCCATGTACCTTTAAGTTAATGTCTTTTAGATGTACAAGTAGGCAAAATTCGAAATCATATATTCATATAGGTAACACATTGTATATACAAAAATATATGAAATAATCCTAATTTTACATCGACTGCCAGTTCTCAAATCAAGGGCGTAGAACGGAAGAGAAGAACTCGTAATAAACTCTCCGCCACTTTTAATCGCCAAGTTTTTTGTTTTACACAATGTTTGTAAGGAGCTGCAATCGTTACACCATATTCCACATGACATCTTACGTAGTTAAGAACATAAATTAAAAACAAAGATTTATCCTCTATCTAGCGTTTAACCCAATTTAATCAATTGATATAGATTTAGTATTGTCTTTTGTTAACATAGCTTTTACACATTAAAAAAACACTTTTTAACCGGATTGAAGCTATGTAATAATAATACGTAGCTTCAATCCAGTTAAAAAGTGTTTTCTTAATGATATAGATCTTACGTTCCCTTCTGATCTACAGCGATAGCGCTCAGGGGCGTTTTGTGGCATAATATTTTGGCAAGAGGTTTCTTGACAGTCGGAGACCACATTGACACGACACCTTGAGAATTCCCCAAACATATTGTTGCATTATAAGGGTTGTGCGTCATCACAGAAGTCCTACCCAAGTGATTGTTGTAATGACCCGCTATTTCTCCTATAGATATATCCAGCCACGACATAAATCCGTATTCATTCTGTAATGTCAATAAATTATTAATAATACTTCCATATAATTTGTAATTTGCAATTGTACCATTACAAGGGCATAACATGTGTACAAAATGTCTCAGGAGTTTCTATTTTTTTGTATTTATTTTATAGTTTATTTCTAGTTTATATTTTACATGTAAAAGTACTGAGGTAGCATTTTCTTTGAAAGCTAGACTTTTAAAGGGAATTTTTGAAATTTTCTTTTCTCGTTGAAATACAATAAGGATAATGTTAAACAGTAGTAGAGAAAGTTTCAATGCGTTCATGGCTCAAAAATGTCGAAAAATTGGGTTACATAATACTTGAACTACAAAGCATGCTCGACACCACAAATCAGCAGTGTTGATGGATGTTGCCTTTACCCAAAATGGATACTTGCCGAACAAGATCAATATTAGTATTGGTAATTGAAAAATGATTAAGATCATCAGTAATAACATACAGGTATGAAATTAGTGTAAATCAATTTTATATTAGTTATTACTCATTATAATGAATCAAACATAAAATAAATTGAGTTATCTTCACATTTCGATACTTGTTAAAAACTAAATAGCTATACTCACAACTGCGGCTAGTAAAAAATGATATGGAAGAAATTCCATCCTCAATATTTTATCCATTTTTTTCATACAATGCAACTCCATTCCTGTATTATCATAAATATACAACCATTCCTTTTGAGCGGCTGCTATCATAGTCTCAACATGTAACCAACTGGAAATAAGTGAAATCAGTCACAATAAATAGCATTTTTATAATTGGAATAGATGGCTGAAGTGGAACTAAATTTGGCTAAGTGAGACTATGGAGTAATTTGTTTTGGAAGCTTTGAATAATGTAAATGTTGCTCTTGTTGGGGCATTAAGACTGGTTTCTACATTGTTAAATGTGCTTTAACTGCTGTTGACATGGTAGTAGTATCATCAGCAATGGTTGCACTTCAAAATCATTCTAACGCTTTAAGAAGCCTTCTAATTAGAGCAGCTTTTTTAGTTTATGCTGTGTAAAGATGAAAAGTAAGTTCTAAAAAATAAGAAAGTAGACATTATAAAAAATATTAAATATATACCTCACGTCATGTATGGATTCCATAACATTAATTTCACAATGTAGCTTTTTAGTGACCCAATCAAAAGCAGCAAGATGACCTTTCTTGCTACCAAGTAGCAAGTGTCTGCCATTCTTTGAATATTTTGCCCTATATGGGCCAAAATCTAGATTAAGGTTGAAAGTTTTTGTAGCAGCTGTGATATCAACATTTTTTACAATCTCCTTTTGGGTTATACATGTTGTTCTGTGATCTTCATCCACTTCTAAGTAACTGAAAAGTTAAAAAGTAGAGTTTTTAAATTTGTCTTATTTCCTATTGAGGGTGGACAGGAATATGAAAAAGATTGTTATTACAGTCAAAACCATTTACGACGACATAGTTTAGAACCAACTGTTATATTGACCAAAATCAAAGGTCCCAGCTGAATTCTATTGTATAAGGTACATAATAATGTGTCATCCGCTGTTACAACAATCTGTTTTTACGGCCCAATAGGAGTAGAACCTTCGATGTTGTTCTAACACTGTGGGTTGTACATATATTTTTTCTTACCCTGCATTTTCTGTTAATAGTATATCAGCCCGTGCTGCTTGGTTTTGGGCAAATCTATATTTAAGTTCTTTCTTTTGTAGTTTGGCTGCATACAGAGGATGTTTGACTCCTTTTCCTGAAATTCCATCCCCACGGGAGTGTTTCTCTAAGTTCTTAAGACTAATTGGTGATTTTCCAGAATTTTTTTTCTTAACAATAACTTTTTGTGGTTTGGAGTCCTTAATTTCAAGTTTCTGAAGGATAAAAAATAAAATAGGTCAGGTGAGTAAATAGAAGACAAATTATGAAATTAGTAAGGATTAATATGTGTTATAGTATCTCACTTTTTTTGTCCATTTGGAATGGGGCTTTAACTTCACGTGGTATTCCTCAACTTCATCAGTGTTTTTGATAAGCTTTGAATTCTTTTCTTTCGTCTTTTCAAAGTAGCGTAGCTGAAATTTGGGTTATGTTACATTAGAAAGTGAAATAATATTATTAAGTTTCCATTATTAGGGATTAGAATTAGTACCTTTTTTATTTCTTCCGATTTAACTTTCATGTCTGTATTCTTTATTAATGTTGAAAAATAATATTTTGTATGCACATGCGATGCTGTCAAGTGTCAGTAGACAGAAGGATCAACACAACACAGTACAGACCACCGTATTCGGAACAAGATTCTGTACAGAATACAGATTAGATAGTAGTATACTACAGATGGGAAGTTGTGCATTTCAGAAGACAAGACAGAACAGAACAAGAAGCTTAGAAGAGTCTTGCATAAAGTTAAAACTTTTGCCATTATATTTAAAAAAAGTTCCGTCTTGTCGCTATTTGATTTAAATAGCTCGTGTGTAGTGCTCGATATATAATAGAACAGCTTTGTTATCGAAATAACTTTATTCATATTGGTAAACGAGTACACTTATGAAACCATTAATACAACCAGCGTTCTTGATTTTTCACCATCAGCCGCCCTTTTTTTACTGCAAAATAATGTTCCTGTATGCATATGTTAGATCTTTGGCTGAATCTGTATTCATTTTACAATCAGTAATCGATGGTATCAGTACAGATTTAGATATAATATTTAATGAATGTATAGATTGTGGAGTGTTTTCAGACCAGATGAAGCTAAGTAAAATTATACCGTTATTCAAAACGGGCAGCACTTCTGACCCCACAAATTTTAGACCCATATCAGTGCTGCCGGCATTGAGTAATAAACTTATACATAGCCAGCAGTATGGTTTTACAAGAGGTCGCTCCACAGCCGATGCTGGCATAAGATTAATTTCCGAGGTTTTAAATGCTTGGGAAAATTCTCATGATGCCATTGGGGTTTTTTGCGATTTATCAAAGGCTTTTGACTGTATCCATCACGAAATCCTAATCAAAAAACTTCAACACGATGGCATTGGCAAAAAAGCGCTAAATCTTATGGAATCGTTTCGTTAACTGATTTTATGTAAGTAAGTTACTGCTTAATGAAAATAAAAGAAAATCTATTAGATTTACAACGACTAGCGTAAAGCGAGATATTGGTAACCTGAAAATTAAGGGCAGTGAAGTAAACTGTGTTGACAAAACTGTGTTTCTAGGCATAACAATAGATGGTAAACTTCAGTAGGTGTGGGCACATAGAGACTCTTTCGAATAGCTCTGCAGCATATGCAGTAAGATCCGACAGTTTACTGACACCGAAAGACACGGCTAAAATTGTGTATTATAGCTAGTTTCACAGCGTTATGTCGTACGGTATTCTACTGTGGGGTGCTATTGCAGAGTTTCAATCCATATTTGTGCTTGAGAAGCGGGCTGTACGGGGTATTTGTTGTGTTTCTCCGAGGGAGTAGGTGCGGAATAAGTTTAAGGAATTAAATATTATGACACTATCTGCATTGAACGACGCTCTGAGTACATGCGATGCAGATCCATTTAATGTCTTCAGACGTAAGATGCTGCAGCCACTGTCGATCCATGACCAATAGTGACCATTGCATAGTAGAAATATATTAGAATGTTAAATTGTACAATTGTATTTTTTGTATTACTTGTATTTTTTGGTCTGGTTTGTCTATTGCTTTTAATGTTTAAGTTATTTCCTCTCTGTCATTGTAATGTTTCCCTTTAAATGTTGTGCACACTTGTTATTGATGCACATGCATGTATCGTGCTGTTATATGTCATGTGTTTTCTGTAAGTGGTTGTATGTATTTCGTTAGTGTGCCTTTTAAAATAAATAAATAAATATATTCTTGAAGCCTTGTTGTACAAAAAAAATATAAACGTTTTTAAAACAAATGGTGACTTTCACCAGTATAATACGTGAAATAGAACTAATTTGAGGGTACGACCAACCAGGCTCCAAAAGATAAACCACTCCTTATACTGAAATTGTATTCGTTTTTACAACAAACTCCCAAGCGAAACTAGAGAATTCAAAGCTATCGTTAAACGTAAATTAATCAATAAAGCTTTTTATAAATTTGAGGAATACTTAAATGATCCTAATCCTTGGGGTTGTTTTGTTCCAGTTCAAACAATTTGTATGACGCAATACTTGGCGATTAAAAAGAGCGGCGAAAAGTTTCTTGCCAGTTCTTCTTATCCGCCCTTGACTTGCGAACTGTTAGTAAATGTAAATTTACAATTAATTTAACTTCTTTTTGACATTCATAATTGTACTTGTTTACCTATATGAATAAATGATTTTTGGCTTTGACTTTGAATTATGAACGTCAACAGAAAAGATGTTAAATTGATTCTAAATTTACATTTACTATCAGATTTCTCTTATATACTAGCCTCGAGTCAACACTATATTCGGAACCTAAAATCAAATTCGTAACTCATGAATGCTTAAGATAGAATTCGTAAGCGTAAAAGATAAGAGTAGACCGTAGAGTGACAACGTTATTTGTTTGTATGCAGCTGCCTCCACATAGTGGTAGTGCGAAGCCAAAAGTGCCTTAAAAAGTATTAATCGGAAGAAATCCTCCGAATCCTCCAAGATAAATGTGGTAGACGATGCAGAAAGATCCCAGATGACTACGCATCGCCAAGGGATCAACCTGCTCGGAAAGTGTCTGGTCGTTGACGATTCGAATCGCTATTGGTTGAATACGGTCAAGTTGTTGTACTAAGGCGCTAGTGGTACTTGCGATTCTGTAACTCACAGCGGATTCCGCTCTCAAATCACTCGTGAAGGTCTCATGTTTTCGCTTTAACTATGACAAATGACCTTTAGTGCCTCTCCTAATTTAATCAGGCTATAGCATAAGATCTAAAGTTAAAGTTAAAGGCGCGTAGGCAAAGTCCGCGATTTGGGTGTTTTGTTCATACCAGATCTCTCATTTGCGGAGCATATTCGGATGATTACAGATGCTGCATCTAGGAGGTTAGGGTTTGTCCTATATTCTATATTGATTTGGGTGTTATATTGCTATATTCATTGTTAGTATATGGAAATGATTGAAAGCAAACAAAGGAGTTCCTTAGAAATTTGTATAAAAAAAGGTACAACTTTTTTCCTTACCTCTACCCTACTAAGTTCTTGATATCAAGAACTTTACTTTTACTATCAAGAACTTAGAAGGATAGGAACTTTTAGGGTATAACTCATTAGAACTTTGTAGGGATTTAGCTATAATCATATTTGGTTTAAGCATAATTAAAAATGAAACGGAGAGCGCATACTTGCTTGAAGAAATTATGAGACTACGTTCCGGACAATTATTACCGCTGCCGGAAACAACTTTTTTGCTTTGCTGTTTCTCGACTCTTCGCCGGAGAGTGACCTATTTGTGAAGCATATGGGGTTTATAATGTACTTGGAAAAGATAGTGTAAAGGAGCATATTAGCAGGAGGTTTTCTGTCAATTTTGTACAATAACTTAATTGTATACTAGTATTTAATTTTAGGTTATTTTTAGTTAGAATTTGGCCATACCCCATGTATGGCTAACTTTTAATAAATAAATGTTACAATTTGGCATTCTGATAAACAATAACCGCGATAAAATCGGTTCAAGTGAGATTGTGCATTTGGAAGTAAAATTCGACACTTACAACACTTATCCCGCCTTCCACTGCGAACGGAACGGACCCATTACGGACTCTGCTACATTCGTTACGATGATTTTCATACATGCCGTCTCCGCTTTGGTGAAAGTTCGGTAGTTTCTGAATATCTTTTGATATTTTTTTTTATGTATTAGTGTCTGCAGTAAATGTTTCCATTATTAATGTGTGTTGATATGTTTTTCATTTGATGGGGCGAGAACAAGTGTTAGTAAACCAAATACATTAAGAATGTTTTAATCTATTCATAAACATAAAAAACCTTAGGTAACTATTTAATGTTAAATAACATTGTAAAATTATTAAAATGGCCTAAATAAAATAAACTACGTAGGCCTAAATCCTAAGTAAGTTGAGTAGTTGAATTATATTCGGGAAGAGGTTAAGAGGTAAGGATAAGTCTGTAGTGGAATACCTGGCTTTACTAAATAAAAACCATCTTTTAAGTTAAATAATCACGCGGTGGTAATTTTGATATTTATTACTTTTTATTCTCTTTAACAACACATACTCAATATATTACAGAAACATATATGACAATCAGATTAGTAACATAGTAATAGGTATTATTTAATGCGTATATATTTAAGGTTCGTTCACTGTCCGTTTTCACTTTTCACTTTAGTCATAATAATAACACAAATGACGTTTGTCGGTGCGTCTCAAAGATAAATAAAACATTTCCTTATAAAGCACAAAACATATTGCAAATTAACAGCCTCCGATCTCAATTCGAACTATCACATTCCGCAAACAACAATAAATAAATAACAATAACAAAATCACAGCGAAGTGAACATTGGCTAACAAGGATTATTCCTATAATTGGGTATCAATTAATGACTGAAGGACCTTACTCCACCTAATGAGATCTCATTACTATGACGCCTGTGCGTCTTAACTAATATTCACAATCATTTATGTACAAGTAAACTGACTAGTGTCTCTTAACTTTTATATGTTTTTACAAATATGTTCGATCCCCGTAACTTCCACCCCGTTAAAGTCCAGCAGTATTTGGCACACACCCGCACCCCCTACAATGCGGCAGAAGGGAGAGGAATTATATTATTTCCTATTTCCTTCCGAGAGGGACCTTCTCTGTAATCTATATGTGAGCGTGAATCAGAAATATCATCCGCTTGTGTGCCTATAACTACGAAATAAATACACAGTATTTACAGTTATATATAGAGACGCGTATGGGACTAAAATCGTTCACATTACAAGTATAAAGTTCTCCTTACATTAATTTAAGCATACATACGAATAACAGTGTTAAAATTCATTTTAGACTAGAATTACGATCTTAGTGATATTAGTCTGTTTCAATGTAAACGTGACGTCTCAAAGAATTCACACATCGTATACAACAGTTTACAAAACAGTTCTACGGTCCGCTTCTCCGGAGACTGAACGGTCTCTTCGTCCGCACACTTCACTATTAACTCGAGTAAGCCCCGTCGTTGGCGATTAGCGCGTCTGATCGCTTTCGGCGGCGCTCGGCGAGCCTTAAATGGGGGTCGGAAGCACTGTAAAGTCTTGAAGCGCGTTCTTAACGGTTTCGTAGATGGGCCGGTTTTCGTCTGGGCAGTACCCGTCCGGGGAACATAGGGTCTGCAGCTTGGTTAGGTAGGAGTCGAAGTTGTCGTGGGCGGGCTTGTCACCGGGCGCGGGCGGCGGTGCGGCCCCAGGGGCGCCCGATGACGTCACGTGTGCGGCTCCCCCGCCGGGGATCTTCACGTGCTCTAACAGCGTTATTACGTTATTTCTCAGGCTCTCGTAGTACTCGTTCAGATTGTTGTTTCGTTGCGACATCAACTGGTTTTCCTGTTGACAAACGTACTCCTTATAATATAACGAAAAGAAAATGTATTCGATTCATTCATTCATTTTGAGACATTGAGTGGCTACCGTATCGAATAGAATAAGTAGTACTCACTAAGCAATGCTTTGCGTTGGACGTTAGGAGGACTCAAAGTTGGATGTTTGAAGCCATGACAGTACCATCTACGTTACGACAAAAATATCCACTTTGAGTGTTATATTCGGATCTAATTCACACACACACAAAAGCATTGGAGACTCCTTACCCTTTCCCCGGTGCTGAGATGTGACTCCATAGCGTTGATGTCAGATTTCAGCCGCAGCATTTGCGACTCTACCCTGGCGTTCTCTCGTTGTAATTCAGTAATTTCTTGTTCCAACGTCATAAGGTCCTCGCCGTTTCCGGTCTGCATGTTGATGTCCATGCCTTTAATTATGAAAAATACAAACATCAATATCAAAATATTTATTTTATATTATTAATTATATATCCAAACTATATTCAAAATAAAAAAAAAATATATACTCACTTGAGTACGGCTTTGGATAAAGAGGCGTAATGTCATCTGGGTATTTGGCCTTTTTGGGTTGAGGCGTGGGCGTCGTGGCGCCGGCTACCGGACACCCTGACAGCGAGCGATGCGTCAGAAAAGACCCGTTTATATGCCCGGACCCGTCACAACCGGGTGTAGGACAATTGACTCCATCGAATTTGATCGCCGAAGCGGCGGCTGCCACTGCCGCCTTGTGTTGTTCGACTGTCCCGCCACTTTCGAGCACCCGCATTTTGTTTCGATTCGCTATCGGGCATCCGGATGCACTATGGGATACAGGTAATCTTATATTACACTTATGATGCCAAAATCAGCGTTTTTATACCTATGTAATACTGGATGGGCTTCACAAATATACTTTATTACTAAATACTAAGTCTTTACCTATGCAATTAAAGATTTATATAAAATTTGGAAAATATAAAAAAATGGCGGTTACATAGGATTAATAAATTGTTCATGGTTTACTTTAAATGTACCTTCTTAATTTGTCGTCCTCTTACCTTCTATGTGATAAAAATTTCCCTGTGGCATGTCCAGATCCATCACAACCCGGAATAGGACATCTAAGCAGCGTGTAAAGCGACAAACTCATTGCAATGGTTGGTCAAGAAAATGCGACGTTAGTAAAATATTTTGTTTTACATTGTTTGATTACAATATTATGGAAATAACGATATATTAATTATGTCTGTGTGCCGTATTGACCTACACGTCTTTTATACTTCTATTGAACAAGTAGAGAAAAAGCCAGAGAGTCAGTTCAGAAACTATATCTTGCCTTCACGAAACCTAATGCCAAAATAATTTTCCCTTCCCGACCAATAAAAGAGATCCTACCTGAGTGGTTCTGAATCTTGTCCATCTCGGGGTTTGCTCTTGGGTTTGTTTGCCCTGGGACAGCCAGACAGGGATCGGTGTGAGGAGTAGTTCCCTGTGACGTGACCTGACCCATCACAACCTGGCGTCGGGCACTTCAGCTCTTGTGAATGGGGCTGGAGTTGAGATCGGTCGGCGCGCGGACATCCAGATAGACTGCACATATACAAACTGCTTACAATGGCGTGTTACTGTATCTTAACATACGATATATTTCAATAATTTATAGAAATAATAATAGTATTTAACTATTTCAGAATCAACTAATTATTTTCCGGGAATACGTTCATTATTTTTAAATCAGAAAGGGACTAAATTGCTAAACTGCTAATAAATGGTTTTAGTTTTGTTTCTCCTTCACCCGTTAGTTCCAGATTCCAGAAAATGCATTGCATAAACCAAAAGCATGACCAGCTGAGATATTGTAATATATATTGTATCATATAAAATTCTTAACTTAGTATTTAAAACAAATATGAGCTTATTCTTATTCAGAGTAAATCGTTAGTAAAAATAGTAATAACCACATCGACAAACTCAACATGCAACTATTTTAGACGAATACGTTAAACGATAATGTACCTACCTGGTATGATAATATTGACGTGTTTAAGCGTACTTGTGTTATTTTTAGTTGTCATAAATTATTATATTACTAATAGCCAAAGTCGAAATACGATGATAGCAAACAAACGAAGGTTTTCATAATAGTAATTATTCCTTATTTACAAAACAATAGTAATATATATATATATATATATAATAACATTTAAGAATAATTCATAGTATGTTGAATTATTCTAAGAGAAGTTTACGATTCGGTATGCTCCTAATTTGCGTAAGAAATTACGTCTATTTATGGACACCATGAAGAGTATAAATAAATCCGGAAGACGTTTTCGAGAGTTAAAGCATCGCGTTTATTTTAATCTCTACGTATAAATCTATAACACGAGAGGTTTTATGGCCTTGTTTTTAGAGACAATGTTTGACTATCTTTTTTGAAATTGTATATTTGAGTAGTGAAGAATGTGCAGTCGAAATTAGAAACAGATTACCACCGTCATGCGGTTAGTCGAATCAAACACAGCGGGTGCGGAAATGCGTGAAACTAGGTCGTCAAAGACTTATGTTTAGTATACAAATGCTCTGCGCACATATGAGACTGTCAATTTCACGAATATCTATTGCATTCTCAGTGGCCCTTGCCTGCGATGAGTGGCGAAATTACCACTTATGTGCCCGGAGCCGTCGCAGCTCTCGACCGGGCAATGAATCAGCTCTCTCGGCTCCCGTATGCGGTAACCCAGTTTCCCATAAAAGTCGTCACGATGATTGCTACATTAACAGTTTGTTCGGAATGTGTTAAGTAATTGTCTCGCTTTAACCGTAACCTTGTTAGAAACCTATAGTATTTACTTAATTAGCATTGATTCAAGTGATTAACCTAATATTAAAAATTGGCGCGAACTGAGTTTCTCGTAAACTGAATTGTTTAAATGTCAATATGTAGAGTTATTATCGTGTTTATAGGGAAAATGTTAAAGTCGACACGTCATTAAAAAATAAAATTTAATTAATCACAATCTTACCTGCTTCTCTGCATGTTTTGTACTTGTATCTTATCAATATAATATTTTATCAGCGCGTGGAAGCGCGCGTCGTGCGCGGACGCCGGTATATTTAGACTGATCCGTCAAGTGTGACTTACGAAGTATAAATTCGTAAATCCGTATGACGCTACAAGTGTGTCACTATTCAGGTAATACTATATAGTATATGGTATACAGACAGTGTGTCTTGACCAGACGTTCGCATTAGCATCTGCATTTTGTCACTGACAGAATTAATGCCTTGTTTTTGTTGTTTTGTCCTTGACATTCGTGTAATATCCATTCGTTGTACGCAAAACGCTTAAATATTTTGGAATGGAATGAAGATAAAAGAGAACACGTGTCAAGGTTAAACACTTGTGTTGTGTACGAACTATTGTAATTGTTGATAAAATCAATAATTTATTTACTTAATAATTGGTATCAAATGAGGCCATAATATGAAGTATTCATTCTCGTTTGTTTCGCCATTGCAAGCAGTTGGTTAGGTGGTCTTTATAGTAATTAGAGTTCTCATTACGATTTTTAAAATTTCATTTTTAATCAGTTTATGACTGTTTATGCTTTTGGGTTATTTAAAGTAACATTAAATCCGAACTTAAATTGGTTCTATCTGGTAAGTCGTATGTCTAAGGAGAAAATTATCATTCGAAACGGAGTTTGTCCCAGGATGTACATTCATAGAAAATACTCTTATAAGACGTTTATGTAAAGTTATCTAGATCTTTCTGCGACGATAATTGTTAAGTTTCTTACTTCTGCACTCTACTAATATATAACTTTCCATTATATATAGATTCCGATTATTATACTACAATAAGTTTCTGAAAAGAGCATTTGTCTATTCGTTAAAAAATCAGAGACCCTGGAATCGTGGAGCAAGTGTGACTCTCGTGGCTGTGAGTGTCGATGTTATATTCACCTGCTGTCCTTAGGTTTATCGTGTGGCGCGTGAGGCGGTGGCATATAGCAGGGCGGCGAGTAGGGCGGCGCGTGGGGCGGATAGGCAGGCGGCGGCGGGTATGCTCCACACTGGTACTGGTAGCCGCCGTAGCCCGCCGCTGCGGCCGCCGCCGCGTAGTCTGGTTGACCTAAACCGTAGCCGGCCACCGGGTGTGGACTCACGCCTCCGTAGCCTGTTAGATATCGTTCGATATCGTTAGCTATTTCACAGAAGTCTGGATATGGTTTTAACTTTTTCATTTATTATTAATAATGTGGCAATGCACTTACTAAAATATCGTATTCTGTGCAGATTTTTTTAAAATTACAAATAAAATGTATTTACTTTTATCTTATAAATTTTACGTAGAATTATATTTATAAATGTAATATAGAACTTTTTTATGCTCTTTAATCAAATGGTATTATTATTTCAGTTTATGATAGGCGATGAGGTATTATGGCAGCACAAGACGCCTGCTCACAGAATTAGCAATGTAGCGTTAACGTGTTGCGGCGAGATGGCAGGGGCCGTGTTTTAATTTGTACTGTGTTTTACGACTCTCCGGAGTCCTAGCGACCTGTTTATATTGTATACATATGTATATGCTACAGGTGTTTTGCTTAAGTTTGACAGAGTAAAAAAGAAAAAAATATGGATTTAGTTCAAGTCACATAGTTTTACTTTCAGTGTCTCTCGAGCAAAGCACTCGAAACGTGATATTGATTTTGATATTTTATTAATACAAATAGAACTTACCCGCTGTATCTCGATGATATGCCTCTAGGTAAGGATGGCTTCCGCCACTGTCTGGCGTAGATTCCCGACTATACGTTACACCGCCGGGGAACGCTCTACTGAAAAAAAAGACATAACGTGATATGACATTGAGCAGGCACGCGAGGATACAGCGTTTAAGGCTAAGCCTAACGAAGAATGCCTCACCTATGTGGTAAACGGGTGACGCTAAGGTCGAGGGTCTGGCCCTGCGGGCTGGGCACCTGAGGGCTGGCGGTGAGTTGAGGCGAAGCGCCAGGCTGTGGGCTGCCTCGCGCCCCGCCGGCGCTACTGTACACCGGGGACGCGTAGGGACCCTGTCGTAACAAGCGTGTTAGGTGAATTCTTATAGAAGAGCAGCCGCCGGGGTGGGCACCTGATGAATATCGGGCCTTAGATAGTTTCTCACCTGTGGACTGCCACTAGACGAGGACAGGTCTATAGCCGGGCGGGGATCGCGGGGGTCTCGGGGCGTCGGGCTCCGTGGACGCTGCGCCTGCGCCGCGGCTATCTTCACAGAGAGATTGATCGCGGAGAAACCCGTTGGGACGCCGGCCATCGCTCCCACACCGCCCACTACCCCGCCACCCGCCTCGTAGTGGTACATCGGTCTGGACATACATATTTATTTAGCCCGAACGAAGCCAGCCATCGTGGACGGAAACTTATACATATTCCGTAATTCAAAAGTTAAAAACGCAAAGGCGAGACCCGTTTACCACATAGTAGAGCGCTCGATAAGAGTGAGACCTACCTAGGATAAATGGGTCCGGAGCTGGCATCCTGTTCGGATTGATCCGTTTTCATCGGAGTAGGTAAGTGTGGGTCGTGGTACCGTTCCTCCTCCCAGCCGTAGGGCCGCTGCGGACATTGAGGGTCGTACCGTTCAAACGCCGTGGCACCTTCGTAACATCGAGCTTCGTAGCCGTACCGTGTCTCATTCATTTGGCTAGGAAACAAAGGCAGAAGTTAACATGGTCTTCGCTCTATAACTTATTCAAAAATATCATAATCTCTCAACATATAAGAGGACTATAAAGCTTTTATTTTAATGGTAAAACCTCACAGAGAGTGGGTGCAATATGTATCAAATCCTTATTAAGCGTCACTTCGATAGATTCTCTAGCATGTCTGTACTTAAATGTTAATGTTCCAAAATCAGCTAAACGTGTATTAAGAGCTCACCTATATGACCTGACGTGATCATCTGGTGGCCGCTCATAGGGCGAGCGCTGATCCGGCGGCGCGCCGTAGCCGGCGTGGCGCGTCTCCATGGCGGGAGAGTCGCGCTCGGGCTCGGCGGCCTCTCGCTTTGGGACAAGCAGCTCGGGGGCTTCCCGCTTCACGACTGGACTTTGCGGCGATGCCGCTTCTTCGGGCTCGCGTTTTTGTGGCGTACTTCCGGTGTCAATTATCGCACTCTGAGCAGATATTGATGGAACTGGTGCTGATAAAACTGTAAAATTATAGACTTGTTCATAGACATTCTATACTGCCATAGATTTGTCTAATAACTTTACGAGATGTTATCTGAAAATGCCTTGTGTGTCCTTTTTTATTTGTAAATTTAAACTTTTATACATGGCACTTACTAAAAGTCCGTCCTACAAGTCGCTTCATATTTCTTTATTTAATTATATATTACGTTGCAGTAATACAGTACAGATAAGATAATTACATAATAAGGAGACGAGAGGAGAAAAAGGATTTCCATAGACTCACTGCAGAGACCTTAAAGTATTCGCCAAGAATGGAAGAGTTATGAGATGGGACTGCAAGGATAATATAGTTTTTGGAACAGCGTAGGCTATACCTATGGGCTCACAAAAATTTGAAATCATTTTTGTGATAAGAAGGATTTTTAGTATTGTACAGGACGAGCTGAGAACTTGAGGTTATAAGAGATGGAGAAAGTGAGCATCACGACGCTGACACCGACGCTGGCTAACCAGCATAGCCGATTACGGAAAGCACAGAGGTGGTCGTACTTTCTTAGACCAAATATAAAATGGATCCAGAAATTTTGAAGACGTTCCAGTTTATTAGGCAATTGCTCTTTTATATCAGAAGAGCAAGAATCAGAGTAGTCTAGTAATGTAGTAGTATCCCAGGATAAATTTTGATTAATTAACACTCGTTCTAGAAGATACTTGTATTAGAAAAAAAAAATTACGCAACTCCAGACCGCTTTAAGATCGTGGCATAATGAATACTTGCATGCCGAAATATCGTAGACGTATCTATGTCAGGCGTATAAATCTGGCTACACCTAACTGCCTACAGTATAGAAAAATTATGAACAAAAAATTAACACAAATCGTGGAGAGGCCAAGGTCAAGTGTAGTGTAGTAGTGTAGCCTTTTGTTTGTTTCACCCGAGACCAGACCTCACGCTGAAGTCGATTTATATGGATATATCGTATAATTAAAGTAATTATCGTACCGATAGGTCTAGCACGTTGGGTCCTGGCAGCAGCTTTCCTCGCGGCTGCAGCTGGACAACCGGATAGTGACCTGTGTGTGCTGCGATTCGAGCTAACGTGGCCGCGACCGTTGCAACCCGGCGTCGGGCACTTTAAGATTGTCTCGTGCAACGCCAGTACTAAAATTTGATTATTTCAATTATAAAGTCTATCTATAAGTTCTAAACGACTAAAGAAAGAATATTTTTTAGTACTTGCTACTATTCAATACTTAGGCTCTACAAAAACAAGACCTAAAGCTTGCTTGCTTGGCTTGGCTTGCTTATGCAAAATAATATTAACCTAAAGTTAGATATTGGTATTGTATTATAAGTCACAACCGAAACAGCTAGCTATAACTAAATCGTTAGAATATACTTACTCTCTGGTGTAACTTTATCCTTTCTTGGACATCCTGACAGACTGATGGACAAAGGATTATAAGATTTAGTGTTAGTTAGAACTATGTTCAAAATAAATGATTAAGTTAGTTTGCTTTTAAGATTTCCACTTTTCAGTGGCAGATGTTGACTGAAAAATCATTAAAGTATAAAACTGACCTTCGGTGATGCGAGTAAAGGCCGGTGACGTGGCCCTGCCCATTGCAACCGGGAGTCGGACACTTGTTGCCTTCTGTGGACAAATCGATGATGATAAATTATTATTTTGTTAATGATTTAGTGTGGGCGTGAGGAACGATCGATACGGGCGGGCGTGTCGCTGGGCGTACCTGCGCGGCGCCGCCCAGCCGCCCGAACCCATCCCGCGTCAACTTCGAAGAAAAAATAAAGAACGCCAGGCGACTGCGCGGTCCGACTGAGGTTTTTTCTTTCTCGTAAAGTGGGGCGGGACGCTCACGCCCCGCCCATTACTCTGACCCGTTTTTATTGCATGACGTAAACTCATTTTACGACGCAAATCTTTATATACATTTTCCACGACGTCCACATAGGTCGGGCTCTAATGTGATTACACCCGAACTACATTAGACGATAGATAAAGTAGTAAGCTTAGCCGTAAAATGTAATTATTTATTTCAATAAACTATAACATTCTATTAACCGGCTGCGAACGTTGAACTGCTGAGTCTATGAGCAAAGTGACTTTGAAACAAAGTTCTCCGTAAAGTTCTGTCGTTATGAAGTTTGGTAATGGTTGACGCGGAAGTACCTCTGGAGGCCGGCGGAGAGAGTGCATTAAGCGGGCGTGAATCGCGCGTGGGCTGCGCCGATGGCACGGTCCGAGCCTCGTGCAGCGCTGTGGCGGCGCGGGAGCCTAACCCGGCCGGTTGTAAGATCGTGTATTGTTTTGAAACTTTCGAATTCTTCTCGTGATCATTAGAGTATCCGCCGAACGGCTCACTCGGAAAAGACGTCGTAGGAATTTTATGCTTCACCTCTGCGGGAGGCTTAAATGCAGACTGTGTTGAATACGGCAAGGCAGCCGTGGCTGCTTTGTAAACGTTGTAAAGCGTCTGCTTATTGACAGACATAACCTCTTTCCGTTTAGATTTAGCTTCCCTTTCGTCATCGTATCTATCATCGATTCTGTCGGACATGTCGATTTCAAGTTCATTAGAAGAAGAATCAGCGAGATCATCAAAGTTGTTTTCATCGTAATTATTACATATTTTATTATCCCTTAGACCGTCATCGTTACTGTCAGGTTCTATTTTCTCTATGACGACATTACTGGAGCCGACGTTGTCATTATCATTAGCCTCTTGTTCGCCGATTTGGTTGTTCAAATCGAAACTTCTCTGTGTGCCATCCGTAGTATCTGAAGATTGTGACGGTGATGACGGTAACATTTTATCGGATCGCTTGTCAAGGAACAAAGTATCGAAGTCGTTGTTATCTTCGTTGTCTTCGCTTTGAATAGAATTTTCATCGCGAGACCAACTGGGTAAAGAATTTAAAGCTGAAGGCGTCCTAGGAAGAAGATTGTTTTCTTCTATGGGCTGGTGAAGATTATGTGTATAGACTAGACAACGCTGGTCAGATTCATCCCGTCTCTCATCATCGAGAAGTCGCCGTCGTCTTTTACTCCCCGTTTCTTCATCCATCGATTCTTCGACGCTGCCTTGGTTATGTTGTCTGTCAATAATTCTAAAGGCTTCTACATCTACCCCAAAATCAAATCTTCTTTTGTTTATTTGCGGCAACGATGAGAACGTATTCATCGGCGACGTCCTGTAACAAATATCGTCATTATTACTTAGCCAAAAAAGGAAAAGCAAAGAGAGATATAAATGGTAAAATTAAAAACGTACTTGCGTATCGATTTTCCATCCACAATCAGAATTTTTACGCGGAAATGATTCTCGGTGTTTCCAATCGACGTATCACATTAAATTCACTCGGTCGTTATTTATTTGCACAAAAATCGTTCCCACGTAAAAACCATTTCACTCAAGAGCTTTCAGACCAATTATTTTTCGAATTAGGATTAAAAAGAAGAACTTGCAACAAAAGTTTTATCTCTAAGGAAATAGTGTCAACGTCGACAATGGCATAATTTAGTCGATTCCCGAATACCTAAATGAAAAATACAAATTTTATTTATCTATTACAATATTTATGACTTCGTATAGAATAAAAACGTACTAAGTAATTAACTAACCAAATAAAAAAAATCGCATTGAAAAAGTTTTCTAAAAGTTTTTGTGTTGCGCTTGTAATGACGTAAATTATGAATTCGTATTGTCATTAGTTTTAACTTGACATAAAGAAAATGTGAAGGAGATTTGATATAAATGATATTAAGGCTGATTCGTCAGTAGTTGGTTTCTCGGCATAAATAAATAAGTGTAAGTGAGCTTGAGAGAATGGCCAATATATATTCCGATAGTGGTGTGAATATGTAGTTACGTGAGCACCCCGAAGGCTGTACCGATGTAAGCCGAGATTACACGAGACGTGGCCAGTATTCCAATGGCCCTAAAGGGTTGTAACGTGCGACTGTGCGTTTGCGAAAAGCGCTCGTGTGTTCCCTTAGAGTAATTAGATAAACTCCGAGGGTGGTTTAACCAGTTTAAACTAGTCGTAGCGACCTTTATCAACGGGTGGCGAGTGGCGGGTTATCTCGGGGCCGCGTTAATTGTAATGCCTGGAGATTACGGCACGATATAAGTTCCGCTGCGCTATATTGCGGAACGCGTTTGGATTACGCTAAGACGCTACGTGTGGGGCTCTGTGATGATATCGTGTGTTGTCGCACTAATGCCTTTTAAGGCGCTTCTTGAATAAAGGAAACCACCAAAAGCGTCCAAATTTATAATTCAGATTGTATCTTTTATTGAAAGTGTTAAGAATGCCAATAATTTAGAGTAATTCTTCAAACTCCATAATGCCATCGAAAATGAAAAGTGAGCGACCCTTTCCCGCCCTCGGCAATAACAAACACGCGACCTCCCACGGGTCCCCAGATCGCGTCTTAAATTCAAATTGCACCTTAGGATTCTTAATTATTGAAATCATAAATCAAAATGTGCCGTCTGGGCGCGCGACCATAAAATTGGAGGGAGAAGCTCGAGTGTGGTAGGATTAAGACATTATCACTTTTCTTTGGAGCACTCGCGCCCTCGTCGGCTCGGCTCGACTGTAAATCAGTGGCTAAATCCTCTGGATTAGATTCATAGAGTTGCCGCGGCCTGTGGATCGTGAGGCCGCGATAATGGCATCGTGTGCTTGCGTGATTTCGCTTTTAAATCGACTCCCGCCCGGAGATAAATACGCTTCCAATTTACTTCAATCCCCAAACAGAGTTTACAGTATAAACGGACTTCATAAGTTGAATTTATAGCGAGTAACAGCCTCTGGATTTCGAGTGGACATGTTTTATTGCGTGTATAAGTAAAAATAGTATACTAGGTACTTATACACGGTCTCGAATAAAGGAAACCACCAAAAGCGTCCAAATTCGTCATCATTGTATTGGGCAATTGGTTTTTCTAAATAAAGGTTCGTTGTTGGCAAAAATCTTAAGCAATGAAGACCGACAAACACGTTGACCAAAGTCGTAACTTTTTTAATTGTTAACCATTTTTAGGGTTTCTCTATTTTTATCACTCAGAAGTTGTTACGTCAAAGTTTGTTCAACATTATTTCGACACATCTTTGGGACTGCTTATATTTGCTTGCGTAAATATATTATTATTATAAGATTTTACTTTATACTATTCATGTGATATGTATTGCAACTACATTTATACATATGACTGCTTCATATGCATGAATTCCACCCGCGACTCCCTAAGACTAGCATTAGAAATGGTTTAAAGTATCTTAAAAACTGTTTTATCTCCTGATATCATCATCATCATTGAAATTAAATGATGAAAAATTGTTCAAAATTAAATACATATAATGTTAATAAAAAAACAACCCGTTCAAAAGTCAGTCAACCTGCCAGAGACTCTTTCGCAGACTTTATCCTGGCTCTTACGAAGAGGAACATTCCGTTAAACATGATTTTTGCAAACTTTTACGGTTCACATGAGTCAGGACCTGTCAGAGACAAGTAATATTCCCTGGCCCATGAGAATTTGTCTCAAACTTTTCAATTTCAAAATAAAATAATAATACTTGGGTGCAATTACATAATTTTCTGACTAGATCGAATATGCATTAAAATTTGTTTTTTGATTGTAGACTATTTTTTATCTATTGTATAGTACGTCTATGCCCGTATCACAGTTTAACTATATCCATTAATTAAACACAAACTCATTAAAAATGCCTCGAAAAAAGGCCTTATCGGCATAACTAAACTTAATATTTTAATAATTTATATCGCCTTTAAAATCGTTTAATAAAATAGAAAATATCAAAACCATTTCTAAATATAAGAATAAGGCATATGCGAATAATAATTAATTGCGTTAT
Source organism: Pieris brassicae (assembly GCF_905147105.1). Lineage (NCBI taxonomy): Eukaryota > Metazoa > Arthropoda > Insecta > Lepidoptera > Pieridae > Pieris > Pieris brassicae. The sequence continues at coordinate 11,645,724 of NC_059670.1, read as the reverse complement.
AATAAATTAAAAAGATCACAAAGTACGTAGACACTAAAGATATATGTTAAAGATTTGTTTGTATGTTTACTTAATACATTCAAAAACTGCTGGAGCAATTCATCACTGAGTAATATATTTATAAATTTAAATGGCAAGGCGTTAGTTAAATAGTGGCGACACTAATCTGACATAAACTCATTAATAGGATACCTATGTGTTGAGTTTAGAAAAACTTACAAAAAAAGCGTCATAGATAATTCATACGTCAGTGACGTGACACAAAATATCATTCACCGATTGGAAGATTGTAATTTATATGTCTTCCATCTAATCCTCACACTGACTTGGAATTTAATTTAATTGGAGACTGTTTTCGATCCAAATAATATATGTAAAACATTGTTTTTGTTGACATATTTACAAGGACGTGCGAGGGTGCGACGCAATCTTGCCTATAGAAGCTTTTTGGTGGGTTCTTAAAATTATGATCGTCTAATTTTAATTTCTAAATACAATTTATTTAACATAATAAAAAAATATATCTATTTACCCATTTCTGGTCTTAAATGGATAGATAACCTTATTTCATTTATCCTAATGTTTTACGCGAACACAGCAAAGAGAGATAATTATTTCTGCGTGACCGAAAGGAACGTACTTTCAAAAGTGCCTTTTTAACAGGCCTAATTGAAATAATTGTTGTTATAAAAGAAACAGTATAGCATCTCATATTTTTCTCATATTCTTTAATTTCCTTAGCACATCACAATCGAAGCAGAATTATCCACATTAATTGTGGCATCTGGCAACAAATATGCACAATTTATTTATTTAAAAATACCAGATAATCCTTCGAGAGTTTCAAAGTCAGTTGAAAGTAAATAGTAATATTGTTGTATAACTTGTTTTTTCTAATAAATTATAACTTAATACATTCCGCCACAGACTGAAATATTTTATTGTATTGCCAATATATAGTAGACCAAATAATATAGCCATGCAAGGTGAGTCGATTTTTTTAATAAACATATCTTTACAGATATACTGTTACCTACATTGCAATATATTACATATAACGTAAATAGCAGTAAAGCTAAAGTTACGTAGTTAAGTCGTATTAAAGTAATTTAGACAAAAGAATCATATGATTGTGAAAATCAATATCGCAATAGTTTAACTGAGTTTGAATAAGTGGGGTAATGGTATCGAGCGGTGCACTAGTCCGCACTCCTGCGAGCCCTTTCCCTTGCATTGGTATTGGGGTGTATAGGGCTGACTCTAATATTATGTGTTCTTTTTATTTCATAAAAAATGTTAAATTCGTTAAGCATATTTTTAACTAATTCAACATGAATAAAAACATATGATTGCATATAATGGATCAATAAAATACAATAACACTGCCCAACGTAATTTAACAAGTTTTTTTTAAATTTATTTTTATATTTTTATACGAAAATACCACATTAAATTGTTTTTTTTCCTTTGCTAAAACTTAATTAATGTACAGTTATATTACATTACACCGATAAGGATTTTGCAGAACCCTACGGATACCTTCCCTACGTGCACTTGTAGCGAGGGTCATAGTATTGCTCAGCGTTCGCCCCTCCGCACACATTCTACTTGTTTTGTATTTTTCTTAAAACTTTATCACCCAAAGTTTAAAGTTATCCGGTTTCTTTAAAGCATTCGTTGTGTATGTATATTAGTTCTTAAACAACGTGTGCGTAATGTGAAGCCTGTAATGTCTGTTTCTGTTTCACGATCAACAAGCAAATGACAATTAGTCGGAAGGTTGCCCATCAGATAGCTCCAGTGGCTTCAGTGGAAACAATTTGAGGCCTTTATCTCGATCGGCCCGAGGCGACACACGTGAAATCCGTTTAGCGACCGACAACCCTACCTGAATTAAACGTTATGTACGCTCCGTAAACCGTAATAACATAAAATTTAACACTTCTCTTTCGAGTCGTTTAATTATTGTTTCATCAACGGAATCATTCTTTGAAGAAAAACAATACACGTTTTTACGTTTCCTAAGGATTATTATATTACGTTGTTTCATTAGTTTGCTTAAATCCTTTTTGACTACTACCTTTGTCACCGAATATTTGTGCATAATTTCCAATTGAATTTCTTATTTTTTTAATACTCGTTATTACTATTATCGTTATATTGTATAAGTTAAACAATCAAGGAATTCAAAACTGCCTTTCTGACTGATTCTTAAAAGCTTAAATTTATTAAACTTACGGTAAACTAAAAGATACAGTTTTTGGCAATTATTTGTCACAAAACAATTAACATTTAATTTAAGTATTTTTGCCTATTATATGACTTTATTCTCGAGAGAATTCGTATACATTGTGTTTATTTAATATTTGATTTAGATATACATATATTTTATATAATGAAATAAAGCACAATATGTTTTTATTTTATAATGTTCTTCTTTTACACATATAGGAGACTTCTGAAGAGTTTACTAACACCTGTCAGCATTAGATCATCTTTGAATTATATGAAGATGGTTTTGTTTAATGTGAAGAAAAATACACATTAATGATTAAAAATAAAAATTAATTATTTTGTTCATGATGGTTGCTGATGAAAATGACATAAATTGAACGTAAATGACGTTTTCTGATAATAATTTCAACTTAGTAAATCAGATTAAACGATGTTAAGAAGGCAACCATTGGTTAAAATAAATTAACCGCGTCGTAGATTAATCTACGGTTAATCGGTCCATATTAAGTATTCCCTCAGTTTTCGTAAATGTCGCCATTATGTGACGATTCGCGCATTCGATTCAATTAACGTGTATGTCAACCGCGAACGGAATAACTAATTAGAACCTCCTACAAACCTGCTTCAGAAATGTAATTATTAAATTATTCGTAACATTCTATCGCTTTCTCCACCAAAAGTGTATGAAAGCATTTCGTGAAATGGTTTATTAGCGTGGGATTTGTGCGTGAACGATTATTTTTTGGTTACACTTCACTCTTCAGTGCAATCCGACAAGAGCATTGGCTGAAAAAACCGGAACCGTAAAATCGGTTTTATACGATCGCAAAATCAACTCGGCGCTTATCGTAATGACTTACCAAACGGGTCGGACAAGGGCCGACATCACTAAACAAAGCGAATCACTAACATAACGCACAGTTAAAGTTGTTAACTAGCACTAATCACAGCACTACGCGAGTTCCTAAAAGCGTGAAAGTTTGTCCGCGGTGCGTGAGCCGCGGCCGGAGCGATGGTCGGGAGACAGGTGGCGGTCGCAGCGCGATTCGCGGACTATGCGGAGGCCGAGTGCGGACGCCGGAGGCCGGAGGAGGGAGGCATGCGCGCGCACGCCTCGCCCATCGGCCCCGCCCCACACACCCGCAACCTATTTATTTCTAGTTACGTAAAATTTACGCGCAATACAATATATGTACCTGCATCTAGCCTAATGTTTTATACATAAATGTCGCAATCCCACGTCATTTATTTAGCTCGGCACCAGCACTAACTCTGCGTAAAGTAGAAGTCGTCGATTAATCTCAACTGGCGGATCGGCATTAAAAAGCTCTCGAGCCGTTCGCACGGTGTAATGAAGGGCCTACGTTTTTATTAAAAGCCAATCACAGTTTTTTCTCGTCACTTCGACGGCCCTCGGCAGTTGAAGTGAGAACTGAAAAAAGTCGCCTCCGGTCAATGGCGCTCCATCAAATTTGGCAGACGAGTTTTTTCGACCGCAGTTACGCTATCAGTGTCACTTAGATAAATTGAATGAGCGGCATCGGAGGGCGCGTCGCTGATTCTCGATCGTTTTAACGCGTTCCGTTATCGCCTGGTTACATTTTTATTACGAAAAAACAAATGCGTCTAACGGGAGGGCCCCGATGAGACAAGTTTTATTGCTTTAAGTATTAACTTATACATCGTCGAATGCGTTTATGGTTGGTAATGTAAAAAGCGATTATTGGACTCGACGGGAGTGACGTCACGATCAGCTGTTTCATCTCTAGCGCAACAGACAATGCGATTAAGATCTACGCAGGACAACTTTCGCGCGCCGAGCGGCAGTTAGTTGTTATGAAAGAGAGAAATTTGTAAATTGTTGGCGCCCGAGTTCACGAACTCCGTCGAACTGGAGTTTGTTTTAAGAGTTCAACCTTGAAACAAGAAAAGTAGTCCTGTAAAACAAAGTTTTGCGGCCGCCGTCGCCGGCGCAAGCGGTTCAAGGATTGTGCCCGAACTGTCTGTCTGTACAACTTTACCGATTAAAAGCTCAAAAGCTTCCAAAGTCATTTTAAAAGTTTATCTACACGCGGCGCGCGAGGCGGGAGGGTGTGGACGGTTCGTTATCAGCCTCTGCAATACTTTGTCGAACCTAGTTTAACTTATTTACGGATCGGCCGCGGTCGTCGACCGTGCTTCCCGAATTAAACTGTCAAAGTTGCGAAGTAGCGATGGGCTCCTCCCGAAGACACGTGTTCGGCGGGAATAGTTGCCGACGCGACGTACACACCGAGTTCCTAGACCCTTCGCTACTTTGTTTTACAGCTGTTCCACTTAGCGAACTATGCCTAGAGTTGGGCGCGAGTTCTTGCATGTATATCGGCACACAACCGGATCCGAATAGTTTCATAAACATAACCCAACTTAGTTTTGGACAACTTTTCAAAGTCAATGCATACTAACTTTCGATGTCTGGATATTACGATTGGATCAGTTTGCGGTGACTTTAGTGCATTCGTTTGTCGGGAACTTTGTTTTATTGGATCGAAACTTCGGAACAAGGTTAAGTATCTTAATTCACTTTGTTCGCTTTAGGCTAACTAACTTTTAAGATTCTTGACCGTGTAAGAGTTTAATCATAAAAATGTTCGAAACTTCGGAATAAGTAAGAGAAACTTTCACTGTATTATAAGACAGTACCAAAAATTCCAGATTTTAGAACTCCCTAGATAAGGTGGAATGCGGGATGCACACATTCACACTGCAAGTTCATGTGTGAACACCTTTTTTTAAAAGAACTTCTTAAACAGTTTTATTTCAAGAATAATACGTAGTGTACGAAATTCGCCGCGCATCACCGCTATGTGGAACCTGCCCTCTAAAGTTTTTCGAACAAATCGACTTAGGGTTTGTGAAGAAAAGAGCGTATCAATTATTAAAAGGCCGCCAACACACTTGCGAGCTTTCTGGCAATTTGAATGTTTCCTTCCTATTACATAAAAAATGATAATAGTAAACGTATTTTTTTTAAACTATGGCTTTATTTTTAGACCTAATTGGAGAATATTATTCTCTGATACATATGAGTTGTATTTTTACATAAAAATTCAATACAATTTTAAAATACCGCAGTTATACTCCCCGCTAAGTTTCGGCTCTCAAAATTACCGATATAGTTTCGGCTGTCAGTAGTGAAGCGTCAGTTGTTTTTCAGCAGTCAGTGGTTTTAGGTTTAACAAATTTTTCCTTAAGATCTAATCTATCTTCCCTAGTTAAGATATATAGACATTACCGCGGCTTCCGCATGTTCGTATCATCTAAGACAAATAGTGACACTAAAGAATCCTCTCTCGCCATGCAAAAAGATTACCAACGAAGCAGTCATCAAAAACATAAGTGTATATTTATTGTAGCATAAGATATATACTATAATAAGAGTATATTACGGTATATGCTAATAAAAGTATTTATCTATAAATTAAGGTTAGTAATTGGAGCTAGCAAGGTAAGATAAATCACAATAGGTTCCGCCGTACGGCTCACTGCAACGAGGACTGCAGACTTACCGCATAGTCCTTGAGTTATTTCATGATTAGCTTCGTGATTCCAATGCAGCATAATTACTAATTAAAGCTAAACAGTACCTACACACAGTACAGATGTTCTGCATTTGGATAAAATAGTGTTTGTAAAAGTTTCGTAATTTACCTGAATCATCAATTAGGTAATTCGATAAATAATGTAACGATTTTGTGTTGAGATTTATTAAAGATAGAGGAACTAATAGATCAAGGACTATCTTGATAAATTTTTGATACACAATTATTTATACTTTTATCAGCATCATTTATAGCTTTTTAATTTAAATAATTTATTTTATATGCTTTACAATATTTTTTAGTTAGCTTCGGGCTATCGAAAGTTAAGCACGAATCTCTTTCGTAATCAGTGTAATTACCAAAATCTCTTTCGAGAAGTCACGATTTAGCAGTCAAGAGTAGAGATAGCGAGCCTTCCAGCTAAACACTTTCCACCGTAACGTGACCTCCCCCGTTACCCTTTATGTTTGTGTAAGAAGATGTTAGTGGCATACGAGACAGGCCTTTTAGAGGTCATTATAATTTTGCCGCGATTTATATGTTATCTTCGTTTGGCAATAAGTCAAGCAATAATTACCGCTAGTCGGGATCACGCTCCCTCGCACATATTTATGTATGATAAATATATACCATGTGCTCATTTAATATTTGCAGCTTATTCTAAATATAATTGGTCTGAACTCTGTGTTTCTGTCCTTTCTGTGCATTATTTGATGTTGTACTTCTTAACTACAATATTAATATTGTATCTCTTACGTGGACGACGTTGAGGTGGCAGGTCGGAAAAGTTTGTGTATCACCACAGGCTCTTCTTTATTCTGAAACAAAAAAATTCGTTTAAAAAAAACGGTTTTACCTAAAGCGTTTTTCAAGCTGTTCAGTTAATATTCCGAATAATTTTCTACAATTTACATGATATTTTATCAAACATTTCATCAAAAACCATTTATTGTGACTGAAATAGAGCTAAGCATTATGTATGAAATTAGGGTGTTACGTGTTTTCGAAGCAAATGTGATTTTAATTGACACGAATTTTAAATGGATACGGTCAGCAAGTTATCTAAATATTTCATAAATTGAATACATTGTATTATGTCATATAGAAGATTCCTTTTATCTATAATTCAAATGATAACTGATTAACTTCAATTTATAAAAGTTGTATTAATGTTGTTCTCTGTTTCATATGGCAATGTCTCTTCGTTGTGGGGTGAATTAACACACGGCACAGCATATGGATGGTTATGGTTCCGCCATGAGCTCACTTCGGTGGTACGAAGCATGCACGCTCTGTCTCGTGTCATTTTGAAAATGCTATGTCAAGGCTTGGAATGCGATGTTTTGTGAGCAAGTAATGCTTCAGAAGGAGTCTGCAGAATGAGAGAGAGCGCAGGAGAAGAATCATTTAAAGGTATGGAAAGGGGAGGCGAGAAGGACAAGACACCTTGGTTAAATATAAAAAAATAGGGCACTTTTGTTATCCCTACCGCCCTAAACATAGTACTGTGAGATTGTGACAATGTTTAGATTTAAAAGGGTATTCCCTAAATTTGATTTTAATATTAAGCATATAATTCCTATTTGCTTACAACCAAGCAAGTAATTGATACGGTGCTCTTAGCACTGGCCTAAACCCTGTAATTATTTTCCAATTTATCGGCTTTGGCTCTAAATAACGGATTATTAAAACGCAGCTTTACCTTTAAGTTGTATAACATGAATCCTGTTGATAATAATTTATTTGTAATTACTATTTGTTTAGTATTTGGTTTGAAATCAAAAGATTTTCTTTATGGTATATATTTTTAGAGAAGGTATATGTTGATTTGTTTTGAGTCGTATTAATATATATTAATTTACCACAGCAGTCAGAAAAAGCTATTCTTGAATGTAGTCGACTCAAGTCAAACCTAATCAACAACGAGTACGCATCACAATTATAATTCTTGCGTGTGTTTAGTCTGTGGCAAAAGCTCGGTCTCCATACAATTCGTTCGTACGTAGCTCCCCCTTGCCGCAGAGATTATGGTGGGTGCCATCAAATATGCATAAAAGCCGTAAAATGCCACACTTAACCGCTCGCGACGCCTCCGTTGTCACCTGCCTGCCGCAAAGCGACTCCAGACAGATTCTCAGACGTTCTAATTAAAAATTGCCACCGTCTTATAGTGCATGTGTTATTAGAATTTACATTATTAAAGGGAACACTACGAGGTACTCAGATTTTTTACGAATGCCTTAATGAATTATAAATATTGAACTACAGTCAAGAATTATAGACATGGTGCTCTGTGTCTTTTATTTACCTTACTAAAATAAAACCCTCCAAACTTTAAACTTTAACAAGATATTGCCAAAATGCGTACATATATAATTTAAAATTGCTTTTTGTATAGTTGCCTAATGGCATATCACTGCTACGAGAATAGTACGCGTGTACTTCATATAGCGAAAATAACGATATTAGCTATTGATGCCCAAGATTACTAGATTACTATTCTATTTAGCAGTGTTGGCCTAGTGGCTTCTGCGTGCGACTCCCATTCCTGAGGCTGTAGGTTCGATCCCCGGCTGTGTACCAATGGACTTTCACCCCATGCGCGCATTTAACATTCGCTCGAACGGCGAAGAAAAATATCTTAAGAAAACCGGCTGGCCTTAGACCCAACACGACGGCGAGTGTCAGACACAGGGGCTGATTACCTACTTGCCTATAAGACAAATGATGACGAAACAGATCTAGATATTTGAGGCCCAGACCTAAAAAGTTTTTAGCACCACTGCTTTACTTATGTTAATATTAATTTATTTTATAAATTAGTATGTTGGAAACATGTCTGGAAAATAAAACAGTAATAGTGTATAGAAACTTAAAATGTTATGTTTAAATTACACGCATTAAAGGCACCGTCGAGAAGCACTATTATATATTTCAAAACGACGCAAAATCTACAATCCCATTATAACAATCATCTTCCCGTTCATTACTCTAGCGCTAAGATAGTAAATTTAAATTAACAGCCCTTGTTGTTCAACTCTATACATACACCAAATGAATGTTCATTTCGTACGTGAAAATCACAATGTCACCAGTATTACTCATACGTAATTAATCTTCTTCAAATGTGAACAAAGTATTACAAAAACAACGTAAAGTGAATACAACCGTGTTATGTTATTGCATTGTCAATGATACTTTTAGCACTACTGTTTTTACATGCAATATTCTTGTAGTAGTTTTTTCTAATGTTATGAGAATACATATATCTGCAGTATAAATGGGGTACCTTTTTTTCATTACATATGATTCATTTATATCATATATTTAATAAACACTCGTAAACTATCTAGTATCTACTTTTGATATAAGTAAACACTGTCATAAAAATGAAGGCCTCAGAAATTAAAGCTCACTGTCTCGCCCCAACAAAATGAGCTGAAGTGAAAAGGCTCTGAGATTAGCATTCAAAACTTGTTCTTCAATTACTGTTCTTAAAAGCTGTCTGCAATATTCCTATCCTAAGATTTTAGTGTGACATTTAGGTTTCTATCTTTTATTTATGGGCCTCGTTTGCAAACATATTTATAATGTTCAAACATATATTTTTGGTAATTGTAACGATGTCGTAGCATGAGCTGGTTTACTTCATCATTTATGACAGGAAGTAAAGAGCATTGTATTGCAGTTTCATATATTAATTTGTACAATTGAAACAATTTTAAAAGAATCAAATCAAATAAATGAACTTGCATTATATAAAGTCGGTTAAACAAAGACGAAGCCATCTTCGCAAGTGAAGCGTAAGTTACTAGTCAAATTTACATAATGATTTCGCACTAACAAAAAACCCCTGAAACAATGTTGGCCCAGGGAAAGCCTGTATAAATTGATACTCGATCGTCGCTCATATAAAACACTCTGCCGAGATCGTCCCATGAATAATAAAGAACTGCCATGTCGCTCTTGCGTTAAGGTACAGACATTTGCCTTTTCATAGTAGTCATGTAGTATCTCCTCTCCACAAGGAGTTCCTTTTACATTATTTTCCTCGTTAATATGGTTTGATGATATTTAGTATAAGTACTTTTAATTTCAGTGTAGATTATTGCATACATTAAAATTTTAAGTCTTTATAATAAGGGAAATAAAACAACTGAATAAAACGATCTAACCGTTTAAAACTAAAACATGTAGGTTCTTTAAAATGGGCAGATATATTGTGTTCTCATTCACCTAAACATCTCCCCTTGCCATAAAACGTGTAGAAATATCCATAAAGATCACTGACATTACTCGTATGTAGATATAAATTTATTGCATTTGAAGTATCTTGTAAAACCACCGTAAATATCTCCACAATTCATTGAACGCTTTTATAGGTTTATAAATTAGATTGTGTCGTGATGTCGGTAGGAATTGGTCAATACTGTTGTTGAAAAGTGTACCTCCACATTAGAACTTCATGCAAGACCAAGTTGTGTCAAGTTAAAGTTAAAAGTTAAGCGTTCAAAAAGCCTATTGTATATTGTGGCTGCACATCTCATACACCTAAATAGGTGTATACTTAAATAAGTTATAAATAACAGCACAGCATTGTATAATCTAACCCAGTTGTTCAAATATAAAATTATTTTAGTGACGATGAAATTTACGATCGGGTCGTGTATGTGTAACATTACACACATATTGCATTAACGTTCCCACAATTAACATCTACGTTAATTTCGTAGTCAAATGTGGAGTAAATCGCGGTACGTTAAATTGGCATGAAAGCCTCGCATAATAAATAACATGGAATTAAATCAGTCTGTCGACTAATGTCGTATAAGCGATCGACAATTAACCCGATAGAGAGTAGTGTCAGTCGCAAATATTTACTGAATTATGGAGAAGGTAATAAAAAAATGGATTTAACCAATTTTGTCACTAAGACTATTGTTAAGTTGACGTATGAGATTTGTGTATATTTCCATAAATTGTTGATGCGAAAACAGTTTTTGGGATATCAATGATGTTTACAGTGCGAATTTGTACTTTCGTTGAAAACAATAAGCGTTACCCTAAGTTTTAATATTAATCTAAGGTTCAAAATTATAATTTTTACTCATACTCACGACAAAACGATGAAAAATATTTTTTTATAATCATGTTCAAAAGTATAATTTGCCTCAAGCATCCGTCAGATTACTGGGAAATCGTTGTTGCTCTCGGGTTTATTTGTGGTTGGGGTGTTTACCTGTGGCATCTGTTCAGACAATTAGCTATTTAAGCTATTTAGGCGAATTACGCTCACAGGTGCGACGACATGCTCACGCTTGCCTGCATCTCATTCACGCATCTTCACTCATTCGGCTGATGTGTGAAACGAATTGATTAACCACCTCTGGTGACGTTTAATTGATAAACTAGTATTTAAATAAACCGAAATTATACAAATACGTACGTACGTACGTAAGCGAATGGAGATTGAAAGCCATGAACAGAGATATTTGGAAAAGGCCATCAACTGTGCTGAAGGAAGCCAGGTTATTAGAATAACAAGAGAAAAATGTATGTAACAAATCTAAGCTGGATCAAATCTATCTTAGATCTAGATCAGATCTAATTAAAGATTAGAATTTAATCGGGCCTTTATTATTATTATAAGTAAGATATCTATCAACTATAACTGTATATTACAGATATACAGAAATAGTAATCGGAGACATGAATTCTGCAATCCGAAGCAAACTACAATATAATATATTACTTTGAAAAGTCAAATGTACGTTAAACGGACAGTGTGGGCATCGCAGGAGACGTCAGGATGCTGAGGGAAGCGAGCACAATGCTAGGTGTCTAGGTGTCTCGACGTAGTGGTCATAGAATAAATACAATCAGATAAAGTTCTTGGTTTTGTAAAGTCCAATTGAATAGTAGTAATTTGAATCCTCTTAAAAGTCGAATAAACTATTGATTAATTAATATATATTATTTATTAAATATTAAGACCCCCTCAAATAACATAATCGTGAAATAAAACTGTTGTTCGAAATACATAATTTCAGTTTAATAATTTTTGATGAGGGTGATCCCAAATATTTTTTCTCGGCCGACCGTCACATTTATTAGTTGAGTCATTGTTGAGCTGAACTCGGGTTACGTTAGACACATTTTTATTTTGATATTTACTTTTTGTCAATTATAATTGATCATAGTTACGTCCACTATTTAGAATTTTATAGTGAGTGTTTAGTGCGTTTTTGAGAACTATCGTGAGGCACGGTATTAGCATTATCAGTCCAACCTCTCTTTATTCCCAAACTAATAGAATTTCTCCAAATCCTTACGGCTGATAATACGGTGTGTCTTTCTTCCAGGTAGGAAGATATTGTAACGAGGTATGTACTCAGGACTTATTATTCTAGTATAAGATTGTGTATCGACGGCCACCGAACCGTCCTTTGTGGTACAACTGTACAAATGAATTGTTCTCAATACAACCTCTTTAGCGATTATAAAGTATTTTAAACGATTCGGTCGAGAATTTGAAACATCTGTAGTTGATTAGTCTATATTTATAGAGGTGTCTGATTCAACACCGAGTGCATCGGCCTTCAAAAGGCAGCATAAAGATATTGAGCGTGCATTGTCGTGGGCTGCATTGTGTAACCATCAGCCAAGATAACACCGTCTCTCCACCGGCTTTGTCTACCTAATTGTTGTATTAACAAACGACTACACTAGCCGGCGGGCTAAACGCCGTAATAACGTGTCTTCAGACAATCGTCCAATACTGCCAATACACCGGGAAATTAGAGCAATTTCATAACAAAGCGGGTTGTTCGCTTATAGAAGTGGGGTTGGGCAAAAATGTGAAATTGGAGCTGCAATGAATCGAGTAGCGCTAATGATGTTCATTTCCAAATTGGCTGTTCGACGTTTATTCGTTTTAAAATGCTTAGTCTTGACGCTGCTGAGCGATCACCCCGCCGGTCTGGGCATCAATCATTTTTAGAGGGTTTCGTTTATCCAAGTTTTCTTCCTGCCTCCGTCCTCAGCCTCCAACTTTTACATCGAGTGATCTCCGCTAAACCAACAGGGCGCGTTTCGTAGCCGCGTTTTGTATTATTTTTTGTGAATAAATAATATTATTTCTCAAGGGAAAAGGGGATTGGATTTCGTTAAATATGGTTTAGTAATTGAATTGAAATCTCTCAATGTCGACGTTCAATTAAGCTTTAGATTTTATGCTTGATGAAGGTATTTTCCTTTGTTTTTGGAAAATTAATATTGTGATCTTAATTTTATTTACATAGATTAAATTATGATTTAACTTAATTCAGACATAATTACTAAGTTTTTAACTGATATGACTTTATAATTAATTTTGCTTTATAGTTAAAATTAAAAAAAAAATGAATTTAAGCAATGTTGCATTATCCATAACGTCGCTACTTTTCTGTTATTTTATTTATAACATCATACCACATGTTCAATAATTTTAAGTGAACATAAGCTAATTTACGGGGTAGTACATAATCAACGTGCAGTCGCTACAGCATATCCATAACAGAGATTGTCAAGGGTGATTAATGCTAATGTCGGACGCAAGATTTTTAACTTAGTTAAGATTAAAATGGTTTTAGCTATAATCGCGAGGCGCTTCGGGCGTCGTTCGTCATCCCCCGGTAAATTACAATGACACATCCGCCGGGAGGTTTTTAAGCCAATTCAACTTGCCAACACCTTAGGCTACTTTAAGACAGTAATCTATACTTTATATCCGGGCCGACCTACTTGTCAGTCAATTTCCCAACCTAAAGAATACAGAGTTCTTTGTCAAGCCGAAGATAGATGCCGAAGCATGAAAAACTAATTGCTAATAATTTAAGCAAGTTTATATAATTGTGTAAAATCAATAGTCGTTTAGACGAGTCGATAGCGGGAGTGCGCCGACTGGATTAAATTAGCATTTGTATTTTCAATTGCGTTTTGTGAACTTCCGGAATAAACAATATCGATTTGAGGGTTCCGTTTTGAAACAATTTGTGGAAAAATCCCACATTGATAGACGTAGTATGAGCAATGAGGGTGATTTTTATATTTTCGAGGGAGATCGCGGTGATCTTTGTTTTATGAGAACGATTAAGAAAAGCATATTTGAAGTGTGTACTCGGGTTTTATTTGCGTCCCGAGAGGGAAGGTGCGCTTCATTGATCTGTAATCGTTTTTAAGCATTTTATTGCTGCCGTACGTATTGAAGGGCTGTAAGTATGTCGGGGATTTGAGTTGATTTGTTTCGGTATTAAATTTACTTATTAGCATGTGGAAATCACGAATCTCATTGGGACCAGAACATAATGGTCTACGAACCAATAGTTTTTTTTCAGTTCGATTGATTGAGAAATGAACTTTGATGTTTCGCGCACTTATATTTAATATATAGAATGAAATAAAGATACTCTTGGTGTGAAAAGATTTGTATTCTCACTTAATTTTAGAGCGTAAAGAGTTCGGCGTGATGGCTCCGTTCACCGAGTGGTTTGAATACTAACCAGCACCAGGAAGGGTTGTCTTAATTGTGCAGTATTCGACCGCGTACAAACCCGATTCAAAAGCTCACGTGCGATTGTGTTCTTCCACCCAGCGGTTAGTGGGAAACCGGTGTTATTTGTAGTTCTGTTTGATTTTACAATTGTGATAGGAAAATCGAAATTTCCCGTTTTTCATTAACCATGTGTTTACCATATCTGATCAAATCTATTGAATAAAGTAATGTTTTCTGTAAATTATTGTTTAAGATTTAAAATATGATGATATATTTTTAATTACCTATAAGTTTATTTAATTAGTTCTCCTCGAGTTTACAATGCAAGAAATATTGTGAAATCTTCGACAGTTCTATTGAAAACAAAAATGAATATGTTGTTAAATTGTCTCGAATCCATTTACTCGCAATGGCGTGCCTACAGCCATCTGACTGGAACATTTTATAGTCAAAAAATTAATTGCAAGTGGCGTGGCCGTGATTTAGACGACCGAAATGTGGTCGTTAGTGCGAATTGAACGAAGGGGTTGTTCTCTCAACCCCATATAATTAAACTTTACTCGTCGTGATATTTTTGATAATGGCTATCATGTTTTACATTGGAACGATCGTATTTTCGCTGTTCGCTGCCTGTAGTTTGGCGCTATTTAGGAGAAAAGTTTCAGCGTTATTACGTGATGATATTATTCGTTGCTTCTAAGAAAGTCTCACGGTCCTTGTACAAGAGAAAATAGTATATTATTTGGTATGGTTTGAGGTCTAGATGTGACATACTTGCTTATAGCTGTATAGATACACCTATATTCATAAGCATAATAATTAAGATTATGAAATCCATAACAAAAAGCATAAAGAATTTCGTTGATATTTCAACCATCACAATTCATAAATTAACGCGACAAAGCTTTGTTTCGCTGGAGTATAACGTGAAATAAAGGCATATTAATTATTCAGAGCCATACTCAACGCAATCAGAATAAGTGCTGATGTTTCTGTCAGCTTCCACCATTGCGGTATACACGATTAGAATTCTTAAGCCTCGCCGAAGGCTTGATTAGAGGAAATTAAAATCATTACACTCCGCGCCGCAGCCGTGCCACAATGCCTCTCGTGATGCAAAAATAAGGGAAAGGCACATAAAGAAACCGGTCGCCGGAATCGGAAGCGGCACCATCTTGGAGCCGCCGGGCGGGAAAACAATGGATTCGTTAATTAACATTTTCTTACGCCTCGCGGCTGTCGAACGAACGGTTAATCGGACAAAATATTTACGACGCAGACGGTATGAAAATTCCGTGAATCGAACGAAATTTAAGGGGAACGTATGGATTATGAAAATTCTGAACGATGCGCGAGCGCTAATGGCTAATACCTTCATTTGCAAAGGAGCCGAAGCCTTTTAAAATAGATTGCAGTAAAACATCCTAATCATGATTGTTCCTAAAAATATTTGTAACATTTCACGTGATTTATCTGTAGTTTTAACTTGAACGTGTAGTGTACAGTATTCCGGCAGTTTCATCATTATATAAGGTAGTAGTAATGGTAGAGGTTATTAATGGTAATAAGAAAAAAAAAATTCTAATTGATTACAACACTGTTGATGTTTGATAGACATTACTAACAGACGCTTCAAATTTTTTTTTTACTTTGAATAATCGATTAAATTACGTTGATTCTATACTTAAATAATACTCAGTTTGTATTGTAAATTCAAACTGAAAATACCGTTGTTTTGTCTTGTTATTCAACTATTTTTAAATAAATTATTTAAATGAAATATCCTGCAATACCATAATGCCTTAGGGCAGTTATGAATATGAAAAATGGCTGTCATCAATAATGCAAGATAAGGCTGGCCTAATATGAGTCCGATATCAATGAGTGATTGGTGATTCATTGATGCTATTTAGTGCATGTGTGTCATCTACACACAGAGATATGTATCTGTGTGTAGATGACACAGAGACTTTAGGACATTCATTATTTAAATAAATTGATTAGTTTTACAGTATGTATTTATATTATCTGGGAGTATTTCCGTTAACCATAAATCTAAGGTGGTGAATATTGTCTCGACACAAATGATGATAACACCTGAATCTTTAAGCTTAATACACCATCTAAGCATCAAAAGTGATTTTTATTCATGGCGGCGATTTTACGAGCAGCCATAAAACAGCTGGTTGACAAATGGCTAGTTCTGACTCTCGGACGTTCATTGCGTTTGTATTGACCTATGACGGAGTGCGATCATTTGTTAAGCTCACTTCAGGGCAACCATAAAATATGGACTATGCAGTTTCACATTGGTTTATTACAGTTATTGCTTTTTGTGGGATTTACAATGTCACAGAGAGTAGGCATCAGTTATGGTGTTATTGTGATCACACATTATGATACCTTTAATTTGTCATGTTTTACCTCTATATAAATACTCATATACCAATAAAATTATTAATTTCGATACTCGTAATTGTAGTCACACAGAGAAACAAAATATTAGTTGTCTGTGCAATGAAACTGCCGAGTAGTCGTAGAGTGTCGTAAAACGGCATGGCCACTGGATTACCGCTATTAATTGCTCTGCGACTCATAAACTGTGTAATGACTGCGCCCCGATGTTGTCTTACTATCGAAGATCTTATGTTTGATGACATTGGTCTTTTCAAAGTTTTAATAATAGAAAAAATGCTCACAACTTTACGTCGGTAAAAAACTTAAATCTTGTTTTTTTCATGTTCCTCGCATCAACACTAACTTGTGTATTGCTCAGCCCGGGCTAACAACGACCAATAGTAAATCTTGACATGTTTAAGCTATAACGGAATATGCTTAAAAAGAGTATTAAGAATATTCATAGCGAAGAATCCCCTGCATCATGAGCGTACCCCACATACACACCTCCACTTACATACTCTCACTTTTGCACCATCACACATGATTGTTTTTTTCATCTTAGGCTATATTTTTAGTGTAATTATTTGTTTATATATCTATATATTCAAAATATAAATAAATAAATCTCGCTGCATTAATATTATGATTGCAAGTCTCATAGAAATGTATAAATAAATAAACTTCAATGGCATATCAAGCCTACTGCGTGTTTGTTTACGAATAACGGTGGAATCTTCACGTCAAAATTATGCTTAGCACGATAGCGGCGACAACTTTATAGCATTCGTTGCGACTCACGACATTGCATTGGTCTCAATTATTAATTGTAATTTTTGACAGGCACCTGTCAATTTCGTAACGCTCAACCCTTCCTAATCCACCCCAAGACGAGAGGTGCTGGGACGTCTCCGGATTCCCCCGGAATAAATTAGCTCACTCCCGACCACATTGGGATATAAAATTTTGAATATGAATGGAAAATTTTGCATTTGTAATAAAGCGCTTTTCCCGTAACGCCGCAGATGTGGTCTCGAGGACTGGATAAAGCCGAATCGAGAGACACGGCTCCTCAGGTGGCTCGTCATAAATATTTATTAATTATTTTTTCAATAATCTCTCCTCTCTAAGGACGGAGGGATATCTCCTTTGTTAATTACTTTTTGTTTCATTTGAATAAGTATTGTTTTTGACCGCCCGAGCGTGACGAGTTTTATAAAATCTCAGCGATGAATAATTTCTTTGTATTTTATTAAATAAACTTAATTGAATTCGAATTATTCACCTAAAATGTTCGGATTTTTTAGGTTTCTATGCATTATTCATACGAATAAATGTTGAAAATATGCATTTCTCAATTTATGTTTAGAAATATGTACCTAACATATTTCTAAACATAAATTTATAACATTTAGTGTTTCACTGTTTTCTTCCGGTAGATTTAGAAGCAGAGTGAGCCTAGTGGCTTGAGACTCTGCCTGTGTGATTCTGTGCATTAATGGATCTTCAGTCTATGTGCTCATATATCGAAAAATATTTCCTAAACGAAATCATCGTGCCTGAGAGGCATATCACCTATCGCTTTTAGAAAAGCGCAATTAAACACGAATCTATAGAAATCTGAGACCCAGAAAAAAATATGTTTATTTAAATTGAGGTTATATAGAAGAGATCATTTAACGACAACGCTGCCTGTTCTACAATGTAGTTGGTTTTAAGAATTAATAAAAAAATTAAACGTAAAAAAGCTATCAATAAGTAAAATATTTACAAATTTTATTCAAGCGTATATGAATCCAACATTTTACGAAATAACATTTACCAAAGACTGATTGGTCCAATTTAGCCACGTTACGTCCGGTCACCCTCGATATATTAATTTTTTATTTGCTGAAGATAGTTACCGAAGACGAATTCTTGGGTAATAAAGGCAATTTTTGATAATACCGTATCGTTACGTTTTTTAACGTTCTAAGTACTAAGGACAAATTACACGAACAGACGTGTTATTTGACGGGCAATTTATAGCTCACTTAATTCAATTAATCTTAATTTACGAAATTGTGAATTAATAAGCTTTTATTATTCGAACAGTATTATGTCAAATGCAATAAGAATAAATTGGTATATCTCTAATATAGAATATCAAATGACATCTATTTAAAATATGTTAGGTTTAGAATCTTATTATAGGAATATAAAATTAATATATTTTCCATGAAGTTTTATGATGATTTATGTGTGGTCGATCAAAATTAATTGTAACCTTCTAATTGATAATCGATTTGGCAACAATAGCAGACTAACGAGCGTTAATATTAATCTTGTCTTGAAGACATTAATGACACTGTGGTATTGCCATCTTTGTTTTAAGAAAAACATGTCAAAGTCATTGCTTACGAATATAATGATTATTAAACATTTATATAATAGCATAATTTGTAAAAAAAAACAAATTAACAATAATAACACAAATAACAAGTGACATTGTATTTATTTTGTTTCTTTTTTTCGAAATACGAAATTTACAATTTTTTTATTCTATGTGTTAGTTAAACATACATCTAACTACACACATTATATGTAGTGACTTTTCTATTGTTCTTCAAATACATGTTCATTATACTTACGTATGAGTTCGGCTGTTAATATTTGGACAATAGCCTATATCATCTCGTATGTGGAATGATCTACTCCCTCGAGTAATTAATTAGCTATAGATCATATTGAAGCAGTAAAATTGGACCCGGGGTCAATCCGGATAAACATCGTAACAAATTAACCCATTCAGTAACACGGTTTCGTTCAGTATATCGAAATATCTACAGTATTAGGACATTGATTGAAAGCAATCGATTTGTCACACTATATGCATCCATTTTATCTAGAGGAAGAATGTAAATAGATATGCAATGGACTCAGTGGATGCCATATATTTTTTTCTTAGCGTTGTTTTTTTGTTATTAAAACAGATACATAATACCTTCATAGCCCGGCATGGGCATTTGAGAGACTAAGACAACTTTCTGAACTTGGACCGAGTAAGTCACGAAATTCGAATATAGCCCACTTGTGTTTAGATCCAGGTCGACTGAAAATATTTAATAATCTCGCGTCTTAATATTTTCTTAAACGTTCCTTTAAGAAAAAACCAAGAATGTTGCTTACACACCCTTATTAACCCTGTCTTGCACTTAAGTTTACTAAAGGATTCTATTGGTTTATTTGTTCTATAAAAACGTAATAAACTTATTTAAAAAAAATGGTGAATCACTACAGGATTGCAAATTAAAAATACAATATTTATCGCTACGAACCAAACAAAAAGCATTTAATGAGCCAAGACTTAGTTAAACGTATCTATAGCAAATAAATCCAAATTCGGAACTAATGTTCCTATTGCGTGAAATTGAACAATATCTGTGCCACGATTGACTCTGTGAGGAAATGAATAGTTTTCATTTTAGTGTCATTTGTAGGGTTAATGGCGCCACCCGTTAATGTCGATGAGAACGGAAGCGTTGTAAACACGCCGCTTCGTAACAGCTAAATTACTAGTTGACAGATGTTAATGTTCATGGGCTCAAGTGATTTTGTTCTTCACCTTTGTATTGTTTCATTTCAATTAATGTAAAATTATATGTTAAGCGTAACTCCAAATTAATCAAAGTGGTTTTATAAAATCCTTTTAAATAAGTATTCCGTAGCCGAATCGACGACGACCTTTCCAACAATAAGTTCAGTATGTTTCTATCAGCTGTAACAACATCACATGTCAAAAATAATACAGACATTTTCTTTTAACACGGAAAATCGTCGTGAAATGTATAGCGTGCCCCAATAAAAAGTAGCTCAATTACAGCACAATGTCTTCTTTGTATTTTCCCGAAAAAACCTGTGTAATAAATAATACCGTATGTCATTTCTCAGCACGTATGAAATTTATAACATGGCCGATTTCGAACGGCAATTTATTTGTAATAGCTATACATTGTTCTAATAATACCTAGCGAGGGTCGAAAAGCTAATGTTTTTCTATTTGGCTTCGGATTTGTTTACGTTTAGGAATGCATGGTCAAGTCTACCGATACTCATCATGGCTATAAACGCAGCTATGAGTAGGAATTATGTATTTATGTTTTATCAATACAGTTATATCATTTTTTATAAAATGCAATTTTATTGGCCCAATATTGTGAATACGGCTCCTGGATGCAATCGATTTTAATTTATAGCAAACACAGCTTGAAACAGCTCATTCCCGATTGAAATAAAGATAAACTCCCACATGTTGTGACCGAAATCTCGAAGTCAATATATCAAGTCGAGAGCGGCGACAAAGCGATTTGAGACTTAATCACTTTATTGGCAGCGAGGGAGTCGGCTTATCACAAAGAAATGTTGTAATTCAACTGATATATGAGTAAACAAGCTTGCACTTCTCCGACCGCCAAAGTCGCCGAGGCCATAAAGGCGACTGGGAAGTTTGTATTACGGGGAGACTCGAGTGGCAAACCCACTCGTCACTTTTTTCAATTTTTAATATTTACTTACCCTGTCTAAGCTGTCGTCGTCGCAGTCTCTTGCATCTGAAAACAAAAATAGTTTTAAGTTTTTATTTGTGTAATGAAAATATAGAACAGTCATATTTTTTATTATACGTCTAGATATATAAAAAACCTATTGAAATGTAAATGAATGTAGAATAGAAATCCTATTAATTGATAACGTAAAACATAAAATATACACACTCAGTTAGTATATAACATTTAGTGGAGGCGGCTTCCTCTTAGTTATTAATAATAAGAAAGGGGTACAAGACATTGTGTACACAGGCGTCTTTACCCGTTTGGTGATTAGCTTCGAACACCGGACCTAAATATGTTTGTACATTGGCTTTCTACGCACCCAATATCGGGTCCCTCCCGAGGATCAGCCATTACGTAGCCTCTTAACGACGGACGGTTTTAATTAAAAACTTCTTGCATTAGCATGTGTACGTCCAGCACGTAAGCTATATTTATATTGAGGTTTAAACGTATTTATTTCGCGATTATGCAGGCGATTTATAATAAAAATGAAATGAAGCTATTAAAAACTAATATTGTTATTTCACAATTAAAAAATAGCAGTGAAAAGCAATATATTTCCGTCTAAATAATAAGGATGCCGCAGGTAGTATATATTTAAATTCACTAAGTTTGCGAGTACAAAATCAGATGATTCTAATTATGGAGACGTCACTATCAGTGATCCGAGCTTTGGATATGGGTGCTGTTGTGAATATGAAATCGTCGAACGCTTTTAGTTAAGAAAATCATATACTGCGTTGAAAAATGGAAGTGGATATTGTATTCGAGCAAATCGCTCATAAAATATGCATCATCTCAATTACCTCTCGCAAATCGATTGTACGGAATATTATTCGTGTATTCTAAGTGGGTCAGGCCTAAACAAACAGCGTTCAAGTGGCTCAGTCTTAGCCGTAATAAACATCAGGTGTACCCTCGACCAGAAGTTGGAAAGTATTCAAACATACCGGTCTCGTTGTGTATGCCTGGACGATTTTAATCACGGCCCGAAAACGCCCCAAGCGTACATAATTTTACTATGTATTTTTAGCCTTGCATTGGATTTTTTTATTTCTAAACCATTCGTGAATGTACAAGGAATAATATTCAAATAACAAGAATTGTGTTCTTGACACTTGTATTTATAATTATAGTGAAGAAAGCTGAACGATAATAATATTTTATTCCTGACAATCTATATTTTAGTACGAACATCTATTTCTTTGTTAACACATCATATTCTCCATTTTGAATGGTTTATATAATATAAAATCTCTATTTTTATATTATATATAGATTTTTAGACCAGTTCTACAGACTTTCTCACGTAACGTTTTTAACGATACACATATATTTAATTTTAATAATGTTACTTCAATAATTAAAAATTTAATCTTACTTTTTTCGTTTATTTTATTATGTGATTTTGTCATATATTTGTGGCATAATAAGAGACGTTAAGTGAGGGACGTCTTTGAATTGCCTGCAACACTCAAATTCAAACGTTGCAAGTACCCACATTGAAATCTTAGACCATTATGTCGGTACAATATTGACTCAGTGTCCAATTGTATGGCTGATAGCGGTCCCATGTCACTACAGTATTTGTGTTTGTATGTCACGTGCTTCCTTCAGCTCACACAAAGGACTTCTTCAAGTGATCACGCAATTCCTTGAAATATAGGGTTTATAATTGAATTGAAACCTAAAAAAATTCATAAAAGCATCTGTTCCTACGCTGTTTACGAAGCGTAAAAAAATCTTATTTAAATATTTAACTAATGCACTATTACAATTGAATTTTTATTGTGTTCTATTTATTTAGTTTGCGATGACTTTATGCGGTTTTTTTTATAATTCTGTGAAAAGATAAAAGAGTCAATCTATCACCCGATATCTAGCAACGTTAGCCATCGTCAAATCTGTTTGAGTTGCGGAAAAGTTGCGCCTTATTTATTTTTTATCAATTTCATCCGACCGGCCTTAAAAGCAACGCTCCGTTATATTGTGGGGACGTGAATTAGCAAAAACAGAATGGATTTTGGCTGTGATTATGTCAAAAATAATTAATTATTATCGATTCGGTAGCGGGCAGGGGAGCGGATTGATGGGAGCCACGGAGCGCGGAGCCGCTCTTTAAAATTGGGAAGCTAATTACTCCTAAGATGGGGACACGACGAAGATTAACGACAAATTTAATTTTATTTCTTTTCACATCAAAATTAGATTAGAGTATCAAGTAATCAAAGAAAAATAGCTCGGCCGCTTTACAATCTATGCGGGGGAGAAGGGATGTGTGAAGGGTGGTTCGGAATTTCTTCATTCATTAAGGCCAGGCCGCTTCGTGATCGGCCTGCCCAAACAGACTATAATACAATTCAAATACACCAGTTTAATTTAGAACTGCTACCATTGTTTACTTTTGGCCTTTATAAAAGCGTAAGATATCACTTTCGGGCGAGTTTCATTCGTCACACGAGCACACAAAAGACAAAACGGCTAAATGAAAGCGTTTTTGTACCATCGATAAATCAGTTGAAAAGTTCACGCCAAGAAAAATCACAGTCATCGGCCGCTTTTAAATTAACGCCATTAGCTTCGAGATTTCCTCTTCGAAATAAAGTGCAAAGATTACCTCTCCTTCAAACGGAGCCAGTAATTAGTAACGCTCGAGTTTTATTTGTTGACGTTCATTATTCGTTGATTTCGAGAGATCCCGCGAGCGAGACGGAGCTTAAATAGTACGGCTTAGAAAGAGAGGTGTGTTCCAATCGTGAAGCTGCACCTGCCGCCGCACGAATTTGCAATTTAAATTCCAAACGAATATTCCGAGAGGACCTCCTTAACACGACATCTGTTTAAATCGTCGAAGATAGAGTGACTCCTGTGGTTGAAAACTCTTTACGATTGGAATTTAATTGAAATAAAACAAGAGCCTCTCCTATCGCTGGCAGCGATTTAGAAGCTTAATTACTCAAAGCTTTCTCGGTATATTTAATTTTAATAAGAAATGAGTTATGTCGTCTACGTATACGTCTACGAGTATACGTCAGATTATAA
This sequence comes from Pieris brassicae, assembly GCF_905147105.1. Taxonomy (NCBI): domain Eukaryota; kingdom Metazoa; phylum Arthropoda; class Insecta; order Lepidoptera; family Pieridae; genus Pieris; species Pieris brassicae. The sequence continues at coordinate 11,621,347 of NC_059670.1, read as the reverse complement.
TTTGGTAAATTGATTGATACGATTCAGAATGATATATTGTGAGGTAGTGTATCGGACGACTGCTAATAGGTGTTAGTGGGTAAATAAAGAAGTCCGGGCGGAGCCAAGCGTCATTAATAACTATCACCCTCGCCTACTTCATTTACAATCAATCACATGTGCCTAAATGTTTTGGATGGGCCCAACATGGGTTGAGGGTTTTATGTTAAGCCTGTTGTTTGATGACACAAATATCTAAGAAGTGTCTAAAAAAATCAAAATATATAGTCTCGTCAAACATAGACTTTAGTAAATCGAACAAGGGGCCGTCATTTATGCCTAGATCGTCGCGGAAGTCGAGATTATTAACGAGTGAGCGGAAAGTCACGTCTTTTTCTCCAAGTAATTAGCGTTAAAAGCATACTTCGTTCATACGTTGGGAAAGAATGACTTGTCGGAAGGAGTTAATAATCTTATTAATTTGTTGTAGTAACCCGCGGCAACCCGCTGGTCCCGACGTTCTTTGTTATTAATGAGAACACCTCATCTATTGCATTAGCTGAAGGGCCCGTGAAAATCCCAACATATTACACTCAACCAGCATAACTTGGTGCTTTATGTTCTCTAAAATGTGTACTGGTGAATGTATCTTGGTAAATTGGTCAGATGCAGAGTTAAGACAATAAATAAATTGTGCGAGGAGAAAATGAAACAAGAATTTTCATTAATCAAATGAGCCCTTGAATGATTGATTCATATTAACGGAATGGAATTTCTACAGTTTTTGATCATTATTTTTGGTAACAAAGTGTTTAACAATTAAGACATTATTCAAATTGACGATTAGTGTTTGGGTCTTAAATTTAGGACTTTGCTCACCTACGAAGGGGTGTATCAACTAATATCGAATAATGCCATAATATTTTCATAATTGCTACACAAGCTCGGCTGATAGGCAAACTATCCGCTTTGATCAATTAAATTTTATTACTCGCCTTAATTAAAGGGTGGGTTAAGTGAAAGATTTATTGGAGGTTTATCCTCATAACCGTAGATTACTCAATACGGAGCCAGGCCCGACACAGTCTTGGACGATTAAAGGACTACTCAGCTTTATCTATTAAACATTGGTTCCTAGTAAGTGGGATCTGAGACTCACTTTGAATCTAAGCAGTAGGCAAAGTCATCTACTTCGTTATAATATGAGTTCGACTCTAGGTGAGGAACAATGGCTTCGTCGTGACATAAGCGCCATTAATTCTAATGCAACTGCCTAGTTGGCGAGGTACCCATAAAGTATGATTTCTTAGGCAGGGTCGCGGCCTACGCGGATAATCACTCCTCAGGCGTGCCCATATAATTCCTTAGTGCATAATGAAAGTTGATTAACATTATAGCCGTGTCGGTGTGCGTGTGTGTGTCCGACGCAGATTCCGAGTCCTAATTAAGAGCGAGGGAAGGAGGGTCGCGGCCGCCGGCGGGGGTGAAGTATCGATCATCGCCCGCCAAGGAATCGACGCAGGGACCCGCAAAAAGGGGAAGCCCTCATCTCAAAATCAGCGGCCGCCTGAACCCGCTCTCAGCACATGTGTTCTGATTTAAACACACGCTAAGGGTCAGTTTAACTCGCGTGTGCGGAAACGGAACGCTCCGGGCGCGATTTGCAAATCCGATGTGAATAATTACACGGCTTACGGCGCTTACCTACTGCCTTATGCTAATTTACATATTTTCTTGCGGCTTAACGTGCGGTCCACGCGTTCGTCCACTTTGAAGCCCGCGCATTAATCGTCGATGTGGGTTTGTAGGTCGCCTCGGCTCAAATATAAATACCCAGTACTACGTTCCAGCGGCGGTCTGTATTTACGGTTGCTCGTTACGTAGCGAAACACTAACAAAGCTGCTTACAGAAAAACGTTGAAAAACACTTATTGCGCTCTAGTGAAAACTGTCAACTGTCACTTCAAATCCCGGCGGCGAGCGGACAAAATCGGAAAAGTAACAAAAATAACAATCAAATAGAGCATCCGCGGAAATGAGATCTGTAGGAATGATCACGCCCGACCCCGGGGACCGGTTGCCTCTTCAAAAAGGACTTAATCTCTCAATTCGCTAAGGAGTTAAGCTTTAAAAAATATTTCAAGAGGCAACAAAGAGGACCCCTCGCGGTGTCTTTGACACGTCAGCGGCGGCTTTTTTTCGCGGAATCTCTTTAGACGCGATGTCACTCCGTTTGTATCGGCTTTGTTGTGAGAGGTTAAGCGGCGGTTTATTAGGCTCAGCTTCCTATTCGCAAATAGAGGGGTGACGGTACGTGATTTTTATTCTATTGGGATTCTCTTAAACCGTAAATTTGTTTATATTTTGATCATTTAGTGTTTTTCGATATCCTAAATATTAACGAGGACACTGAAAATAATTATCGACAAAAAGACATAAGGGGGCTTCCCTTATGTCTTTTTCTCTTACAATCAATATGAAAATGTGACGAGTGGGGTCGCTCGGCAGCCAGCGGTCCTTAATTAAGAATACGTGACAAAAGACGAGACGTGCACACAAACACAAGTCGCGCCGAAAAAGGTCCGGATTACGTAACCCTTCAAGCTTTTGATTTTAAACGCGTGAAGTGCCAATGCCGGACTGCGGAGTCTAATTTGGAAGGAGACCTGACAAATCTGGCTTCGGTTTCCCCTTGTTTAAGCGAGCCGCTACACGTGATGTCGATATGAATGTTGATACAATGAAATAATAGCGAAGGCGGTCACTATGGTTACGGGGACGGAAACCATACTCGAATAGAGCCGTGAAACGGTTAAGCCGCGTTTGACCGTTCGGGTCGGGTCAGCGTTTTGTTCGCTGATTCATAGAAGCTGAGATAATTAGCAGGCAAACACGAAGTACCGAACAACTTTCACGAGCCGTTCAGGTACTCGGCAAACACTGCCTGCAAGAAGTTTAACAGCAGTTTAATTGCGGTACGAAAACAGAAGCGCACAGAAAACACTTTAGATTGTATGAAAAGAACCAGTCGGTTACAGAGGTTAATATAGAAGCGCTTGAGCTGGAAGTTTATTAAAACATGAAAGTTCCCAACATTAAAATCACTTAAGGTTTCACAAATTATATAGAACACGAACTGGGCTTTTGCATAAACTTAATCTCAGCGTTTGAATAATAATTATATCGGCTTTTATATTTCATACACTGAGACCAATTCTCAGTAAATAAATAAAGTCCCAGTAGTTGCATGGTACGCCGTAGACATACCTCGGTGAATATTTACTTCAAAAATGTTTGAATAAGAAATAGGTTTCTTAACGCTACCGTGTTCGTACAGAAGTACTCCTCTGCCTTGCTATTATGTAACTCACTTAAATCTCTTGATTATTATAAACTAGCTATACTACCGGCCCTGAGAGACGACTTAATTATGTCGAATATTGATTTCGAATTGGAATAATTAACTAAAAATGGTTTATAATATACAACATTCTTTGTAGGTTTTTTGGCGCGTATGTAAATAATTTTGTTGGTATTCCGGCGTGGGAATGATGATTTTTCTACTGCATTGAGTAAGTAATCAATAGATGGCACTGCTATGGTAAACCGACAAACGTGTCATATAAGCTACAATTCAATATCAAGATTACAACGTGTTATTGAGGCTTAAGTATAAATTAAATTTATTTTGTAGTAAACGAAATACCGTGAAATTAAATTATTTCTACTTTTTAAGTTTTGGTGTTAGCATAGCCAACCACGTGTTACTTAGACCGAAGTGTAAATCAAATTCAAATTATAGAGACGATAATACAGTAAAATTATTATTTCGTGTCACAGTATTAAGGCTAACTAAAACCACATTAAGGAGAAACGAAGTTCGCGGGAGTAGCTAGTTATATTATTAAAGAAACCTACCAAAAACAGCGGAATTGACATTTTTAACATACAAAATTTTATATTTCGTTAATGAACGATGAGTGTAATCTCTTGAAATGGTGTAGATTTAGATTCGGATTTGGATCATTATGGTAACCTTATCTTTGATCCATGTTTATTTTAGTTGTATGTTTTATTCTGAAAAAAAAAATACATTAAAGTTTACTCAATATAAATTTATACTTTTTTATATTTCATGAATGGACTTTGAAGTTTAAAAACCTAAAAAATATGTTTTTTTTTAAATAGGTATGCAATTGTACTTTCATTCCATCTCGACCGTACCAAAACAATAGTTTGTATTTTTAATAGATTTCTTGCTACATTTTGTAATCTTGCTCCATTCATCCTGTTTAGTTAAAAGCCTTACACTCATTCGCTGAAAGAATCCGTTTTAGCTGACATTGACAATATTTTTGTTAAGCTAGGATATTCTTAAAATTGTAACAACACAGACGATAATGTTAGGTATCCCTTGTTTTGTTACCTTTAAGCGACTTCATTTCCAGATATTATAAATAATTTATCACAATAGAATACGAATAACATCTTCACAATAATTATAGTTGGTTGTTATTGGCAAGGCAGTTTAGCTTACGGATTTTTTACACACTTGATTAATTTGCAAATACATACATTCCTTGACTTCATCGTCAGACGTAAAAGTGCGTACATAAAGTACAAATCATAATTTATCAGTCAAATCGATTTATAAAATGTATTTTGTTTACTTTACATTACATACTTATAAAGCCTAAATTATTTATGAAGAAGCTTTCATGCAAATGTATTATTTATATGTTGATCATAAATTTAAATTACTTCTGTGGTAATTTTAAAAATATATGTGACTCTTTGATACATAAACATACATTTGTTTAGTTAATGTTACACACGTTCAATATAAACATATGGCTATGTGTCGTTAAACCTAATGCTATGTTTGATTTAATCATAACTAGATGATAGAATATTTTAATATAGTATATAAATTTGATTACCATGACTGAAGGTACTGCTGTAGGTACATTACTTATATTTGAATTCCACATTTTCTCCCGTAATTTACCGTATTGGTTAATTTCATTAATTCACCCTTGAACACGCACTAAGAAACCTGTCCCTCTATATTCGGGATCCAATAGGGATTTGGTCCCAATTATGTATTAACCAAAACTTGGATATATCCTGCACGCGAGATCGCCAGGGATTATAGACTTTGCCCAAGAATAATATATAAATCTTAAGACCGTCACAATAATTATTCTAAATAAGCCATATATATTCTAATAAATTAAGCATCTTGTAACTTACTTCGTAGAAATTGTGTAACTGTAGTCGTTAATGTATAGTAAAATGATTTCAAAAGATTTTTCCCCGTTTATTACGGATGCCGTTAGGTCAATTGAAAAATACTACTGCTAGCTGTTCTAAGACAGAAATATAAATAGTAAAAATCCGTTAGTATTACTCTTAATTGTCACACGAAAAGTTTGATCAACCTCCTCCAATTAAAGACACACTAAAAGCCCAACACAAATGACATAATAACCCAAATTAGCCAGCAACTAGCTGTTGTTCATTACGGAGTACCCTACCCACCTCGGTCGTATTGATCCTTGCCAGCGACAGAAACTTTCTAGACAGCTTTTATATGCACCGACTTTAATGCCGTACGTATATTAGTACATTCGACGTATTGTTTAAACGGGTCATTTGTTACCTAAGTACGTAAGAAACTCGAGTACGTACGGATTGGCTGTTTGAAGTGAATCAATGGATTATGAAAATATCGCTTGATGTTATGCATTTTCGAGAGTATGTAACGCATGCTAAAACTACTAACGAGCTAACTCATTCGACATCTCTTATTCAAAAAGAATTTCTCAGCCCTTTCATATCACGAAGCAGCGAAACGAAGAAGTACCTATCAATATATGCCATATATTTTAATCTATAGAATTTTCTACCATATTATTAGTCTATGACTATTATCAGTTGATATCCCGCGAAGAATAAAACACCTACATCAGTGTTAAAAAAAAGTTAATTTTCGACAAAGTACTTTTATAATATTTCTCCAAGGAACCCCTTCACTCGTTAAAGTTTATTTAGATTGATGTCAGAGTGAGGCCCGTGACGTAATCATACGATCCCATGTGGGGTAAGTCTAATCAGCTATGAAAATTAGGTTCCGCTCATATCTTCTGCTTTGTACTGCGGAATTTAATTATTATTTGGAAATAACGTTACTCGGTGGCTTACTTGATGTTTAATTGGAATGATTATGGCAATATCAATATTACCTTGATGCAGGATGTTAACAATCCAGCAACTACACTCAAAACATATTCTTTTTGCACGTTTGTTTTTAATACCTATATTCAAAACAGCTAATTTTGTATCAGACATATTTGAGTTAAACATAAGAACATGTAAAAAAACCACAACATAATCATGTTACAAAACTGTAAGGATTGTATGAACAAAACGTTTTTTGGGTCCGATTGAGACGTAGTGAGGTGCCCCGTAGCCCATGATCCATCAACCAATTAGTGATGTGATCAATCATCGACCCGATCACTCCCTGGCCGCACCTCGATGATTTTTTCCCACTTTTGCGTCTAAACCGCTGGGGTCTTGTTAATCACGTGTGATGCTCATGGAAAAAAATTGAATTTAATAACGATTTTGCACCTCTTTTCCGCGTATTTTCAAACAAAACTTGTTTTTAAGATACATATTACGCGTACAAATATTAAAACACGTCTGCGGCTTCATTAATTATAAAGCGAAAATATAATTTAGTTTCACCACACTGGAGTCTGATTACTGTTTCTTTAGTCCCATAAATCTTGTTCAATTAACTGACGTACAAAATTGCACAGCTTCCCAGTAGTAAATCAGAATTGCATCACTCTTTCAATCTTCATAATAGTAAATCCGGCAAAACGAAGCGCTGTAAAACGATGAACAATAATTCTTTTTTATTACGCGCCAAAGTGGGAAGTAAATATTATCAGGAAGGAAAAAGGAAAGGAATAACACAACATAAAATATTAAGATTCAGCCAGGATTGGCATCATTGCGGCTTTCTTAGGGGAGTACCTACGTCTTTGAATCTTAATGCCATTTGCATAGCCGAAGTCATGAAATAAATCAGCCGAGACGGACAAGAGATTCATTATGCGTTCTTTGTCTACGCGAGTAGCAATTAATGCAAAAATATCCCTTGTTATTGAATTTCTTTAAGGAAACTCATTTTAATTCAGACATCAATACTATTGTGTAGGGAAATCTGATTTTTGTAAGATTAATTTCAAAATCTTTGACTATTTTTAAGGACTTTTTATAGGGACTTTCGTATAAAAGAGTTTTTATATTTTAGTTCAACTGTTTTTGAATATTGACCCCATCAATATTTTAATAAAGTATACAATGTGACTGGATCTACGACTATCAGTATACCTTATACCAGTGTAGGTACTTCTTTGCTTTATCTCGGAAAACTAGGATCAGATTCGTTACAACAAAAATATTCATGTTCTCGTTAATAAAATATCAAAAGGTCTAGCCCATACAGATGTCATCATCCAGCTTCAAATGTACTGTATTGTCGACAAATGCGAGAAAAACGGTGAAAGTGTTAAGGCAACATTTACATAAGTTGAGACAGAGGGTCGCCAAATACATATAAAAATATTCAGAAGGTGATGAAAGTCGTCGGGGTGAGTCGCATGCCTTTATGATGGAGAGAATATTTACATCCTTTGAAAACGATAAATTTATGAGGCTTAATGCACGTTGCTGTGACTGCGATTTATGTGTTAAATGTGTATTGCTTCGTAATGCCAAATCGGGTAGTGGTTACAAACAAAAGTGGGTATTGTTACCAAAAAATCTGCGTTTTCTTAATCTATTACAGATATTACATTCATAATGTATGGATATTTTTTATTCAGTTGAAATAATTAATCATTCAATTTCGCCAAAAAATCATCCTTCTGAGTTTTACATTCGTCGTAATCGGTGTTTGTGGGAGATTTTTACGTGTGGGGGTTGTAGAAATAACTACAGCAGACAAAGGTTTACAATTTTAACCATTAGTAACAGAGCGATTAAAGCAAGTTTGTTTACGTCGGGCCAATAGCGTCATCGGCTGTGGTGGCGGGAAAGTTTTTATGAATTAACCGTCAAACAAGTAAAGAAGAACAATGAAAAACAAACTCTTCAAACAAAAATCGATGACAATCTGGGCCAAAAACTTTCTGAAAACTTTCCCGGCAAAAAGATTTATATACTTATAAAAAACTGAAGAAGAGAACTTTTGGAAAAACTTTAAATTGCGACCTTGAACCGGCCAACTTTGTTTCGGATTACTATTAGTAAAGTTGAAGTTGGGAACTTTTTAATGGAACGGGGTTGATATGCCTCGAACGGTGCCATTGGCCCCACATTTCCATCAGGCTCCTTCAATTTATCGCTCATTCAAAAATATTACAACGATTTTTTTCAATTTAACATAGATGATATGAATATGTTATTTGCATGTGTTCGTTAATTATTTATTTTTTAAATATACAAGTTAGTAATTCAATAAAAAACTGAGCAGACAATTTTATTTTAGCCATAAGATAATGCCACTTTCGTTTTATTTATAAGTAAACTAACATCATGCTCGGGTCCAATTGTCAACCTCACCTGCACGCGCGACACTGTGGCGATACGTGGTGCTCCCTGATAGATAACGGACGAGTTTCTAGCGACCGACCAGTCTCCTGTATAACCATACACCTGATCTGGTAACGGCTTAGTAGAGGCTTCAGCGACTTTGGGAGGAAATAGTCCCTTTAATGTAAACGGACTCCCACTCCTCAATATTTTTACCTAGTATTCACTAATCATGAAACAGTCTGAAATAAGTTGGCACACGAAACGCTTCAAGAGACTGACCACCCAACATCCAGTAATAGACCTCTCCATTGAAAAAAGAAGAAATGTTTTGCATTTGTTTTGTGTTTAACTGCGACACAACGTAGCTTGGATCTTTAGTGAGTTTTGTAATTTCCCATTAATATACATATACATAGACCTTTAGCAGAATTGCATTCCTAATTAAAAAAAACTTTTATGGAATTGCGGATAGTACCTAGAGTGAAATAATCGTAAAACTGAATCTTCCAATCCAATTAAGCCGGCAACAATAGGGAGCTACGAAAAAACTTGTAAAACAATGTATCTTCAGAATTTCCATCTAAACGGCATTTAGAAGGAGCAGTGTCAATTGTGCCATCATTTCCTTTATTAACTGTTAACTAGGACCGGGTGTTTATGTAAATTGTTATTGCTTTTTTAAGAAAAATCTCGTTTGACACGTCGAGAGGTTGTCTCGTTATTGCTGGAGCGTCCCGTTCGGGCACAATGGGATTTTGAAGGTAAATAAGTCTTTAAAAGAGGAATAAGTAAATTAGAAGCGACAAGATAGGAATCTCCCCTATTTTTTCGAAGGGGCGAGTAAAATGCGATCGCCTTTGCTCGAGGCGATAGGTCTAAGCTAAGTAAGTGTGGAAACTGATTTCTCACAAAACCATAGGAATATTAAATAGCAATAGAACAGTAGTACAGTAGTAGTTTATATTCCCTTGGTATTGAGAGTGTCCGTGGGTGGCGGTTGCCCGTTTGCCCCCTGTTCTATATAAAAAAAACTAATGCGCTTATCGATTATATCATTAACGAATTGGTGGTGACTGGCAAGCCATGCCTTTTGCTTTTGTCATTTAACAAGTTACTTGCTATTTTGGAATACACAAACTGCACTTATATATAAGAGAACGAATTGATCAAATAAAAATTGAAGTATTATTTAATTCAGAAATTTCGACATACACAAAAAGCCTTCTCTATACAGAGTAGCATTTAAAAATGTTATACGGCTGAGTGCGGCGACACTCTTGGCCGGTATCATACCAGCTGCTTCCACTGATACCTTTCCATTAAGCTTTCCTGTATTTTTATCTATATATAAGAAGAAGTCATTATACACGCTCATGTTTTTAAATGACAATTTTAAGACACTTTGTGGAATAAATTTTTAAGAAGAGCGTTATGGAATTTCGAATTAGATTGTTTTTGGAATTAAAAACGAGAATATTTTAAAATTAAGATTAGATTGATGTATTCCATTTTGCTTTTAGTTAATCTATTTAATTACAGTCGACGATCATGGTAGGAATATTTTATATATTTCCGTGTAAATACAATTGTTAATCAAAATAAAATTTCTCTTTTACATAAATCCCTAAGCGATTCCTTTATTACCTTACCATTGAAACGTCAAATTAGCTTCGTTAGCCGAAGGGCACATTGAGCCTGACAGACGTCAAAATAGACTTGCTCAGATTAATGTGCTAATACCGATCTTCAATTTTTGTTCCATTTCTTTTTTTGATATTAAAATAAATATCAGACTGATGCAAAGTAAGTAAACGAGCTTAATAGTAAAAAAAGCAAAAAAAACGTAAACTGTCTTGGGTTCTATTCCTAACGGAACAATGCTTATTTATCACACTTTGGATGTTCATTGTTTATAGTTATAGTTTATTTCCTTAGTGACTTATATAAAAAGCTTTTTAATATAAACGCGATTAAATAATAAAGTTCCCCCGAGAGGGAAAGCTGAAATACTTGAATATAATCATTAGTATATATTAAATAAAAAGCCTTCTCTCCTGCTGCCCTCAGTTAGTTGTAGATAAAATTCTCAAGCAAATTATACACCCATGAGTTGTAAAGGTTATTTATTTCCATAAAGGCCCCAAGCTATATAAAATCAGCATATAAAATCAACGAAGCATACATTCGTTACGACGCGTTGGTAATTTACAAATGACGCCATTTTACAGTTCCCGCGACGAGAGAGTTTCTAAAGTCTGAAAATGATCTTACAAAGTATAGGCCGCCATTTTCTTTAGCCCCGGGGCTTCGAAGCGTGTGCCCGATAGAGTTTGAGGAGTTATGCAAATGCTATGGACAACAAAAAAGTTAATGTCAATGATAAGTGTTGTCCCCGGGGGTCGATCGCGGGGCGTCTTGGATCCCCCTTAGCCCATTTTTCGCGCGTTTTTATTTGTTTAGAGATTCCAATTATAATGTTGTGATGAAAACAGGACTTAGAAGCTACAAATAAAATCGTCCGTTTCGAATTATTTTCACTAAAGTTCTTAAGGAAAAACGCCAGCTATTAACGGTACCTAAATTTCTCTCTATTTGGTACTATTTTGTCATGGAAGCATTATAAGTGTGGATTAAATATTAATAATTAATACATACAATATATATATAAAGTTTAGACATATCAACGATTCGAACGTATTCGATAAAACACGGAACACTGGAGGTGTAAATAGACAAAAAAACAGGTATTGTTGTATTAATAGTTAAAGAACTTCAGCCTGGTTGTGGGTCACTAGGTAGTATTTGAGGTGCTATTAAGCTTTACTCGACAAATAATTTTTTTTTTTAAAACCCACGACGAGTCCCTTTCTGAGAAGTTGTAGCCTCCATTTTGCATCTGATAGTCTTCAAGAGGCGCCAAATGACTAAAAAGTGCGTCTCGAGAGAAGGACGTGGAATTAGTAAGAGCTCTCGGTCGAGGGGACGATCCTATTAAAAATACTACTTGGTTCGCAGGTGTGCGTTTTTACCTGCAACTTTTGCGGTTTTACATTTTGCAAAGTGAAAACGGTAAAAATTACCTTATCATTATGAACGTCTTACTGAAATAATAATGATACAGGTACATAAAAAATACGTTTGCTATTTTGTGATAAAATATTTCAGGTCCTTGGTCTCACAGCGACGGAAGGTCAGTAAATAATCATTATGGGGCCACTGTGCAAGGTACCATACAAAATGTATAATATATTAACGAATTATTCAATGTGTACTAACAAAGTAGTATTGGGCTAGTGGCTTCAGCTTGTGACTCTTATCCCTGAGGTCGTAGGTTCGAACCGTCGTACGTTAACGGTCGTAGGTGAGGAAACCGGCCTTTGACCCAAAAAGTCGACGGTGTGTGCCAGGCACAGGAAGCTGATCACCTACTTGCTATTAGATTGACAAATGATCATGAAATAGACACAGACATCTGAGGAACATACGTAAAAAAGATTGAAGCGCCACTGATTTTTTTAAGAGTACTAAGCTACACTCGCGCTGAATAATTTGTATTTTAAGGCGAACTTAGGTAGGCGAATATTAGGTATAGAGTAAATACCCTCTAGAAATATGCGAGATAGGGAATATTCTACTAAGAAGCGCCGATCGTTTGCACTCTTTACTACACCCCTATCTCACACGTCATGTCTTTGGTACCGTTAGCAGGTACATTTGTTTAAGATTCTGAAATCTTTCTAATTTATTTTTCATTTATTATTATTTAATTTTTTTTGCTGATATCTCACAAATAATTTCATATTAACTCTGTAAACGATCTCTAATTCTACGCGGCAATGGTTGAGTCAATCTCCTTTTTTGGTAGTTTTAGGTGTAGTTATAACTATAGCTGTCAATAATATATTTTTTTAATTTAAGAATCTCATTTTACTGTTTGTGGCAAATCGTTTAAAGTTTTACCTTCAAAGTAACTGTTAAATGATGGAAGCACCCATTACTATCACCAATACGGCGTTTTGCTGCTAACCGTACCAGTTTTCCGGTTACTTTAGCGCGCACATCATACGCGATACGGGCTGAAAAATGCCGCGGCGTTAGCGGAAACATATCAATTCAATTTGGAAATCGCGCCGAGGAACACCGTGAAATGGCCCTGTCACGCTAAATCACGAGCGGCCAGCGATAAACATCGGAAGGGTTTATGTTTTATTGGAACTGAGATATTTTATTCCGTGCGAGGAAATATTTTGACAGCCAATGTGCGTGCCAATTTGCAGATTGTATATTTATTTCTTATACCATTTGTTACGCTGCGGTTTCTCAATGCATTAACATTTTTTTCAACAACTTTATCAATAATGACTTCATAAAACGTAAAACTAAAACTAAGCGTTTGTAAAATTTATTGTAATTTACAGGAATTATGGACCTATTTACATAGTTTGGTCGGTAGCTCATGTCTCAGCAGCGTGGTCAGCAAAGAACCATCTGGAGTAGGCTATCTGTCTCCAACAGTTTTGGACTAGCGCGTGACACAATTTCTAACAGTTTCACTCTTTCACTTGATGGGTCCATCTCGTTGGTGAACGGCCACTTGATCTTTTGCCTTTTGTATTACCGATCACGATCAGTTTCTCCAAGCTATCATAGCTTCTTCGCATTGTGTGGCCGTCATGTGAGACAATTTGTTGTTAATATATGGTCCGTAAACAGTATGCGGATAATGTGTATAACTGTGTAATATGTAAACTAAATTCTTTGCAGATGTCTTTAGCTTTCTGTTTTAATTAAGGACTAGTGACAGAGTAAATAACTTAATGAATAATTAAATAAATAGCTCGAGCAGGGAGCCCTGCCAGAGCTTGTGAATAAGCTTGTTTGCCAATTAACCCGCCCGTTATAAGATAGCAAGAGCTCACTTCAGCAAAAATTCATTACGTCATCTACAGCGGCTATAAAAATTAAAAATGCACATGCGGCTTATGCCTTAAGGAAAACATGTTAAACGAAATTAATTTTCCTTGAGAGCACTCCGCTATTTCATTATTTTTAAGATTCTCGTCTCGAGAATGCTTTATGTTGACGTAACAGTGGAATTATTTAATCTTTAAACAAAGATATAAAATTGTGTAGTGCCGCTGTGTACTGGTAACATGCTCTTACGTTGTCATCCTTCCACGCCTTCAAAAACAAACAATCTCATTAAGTTATACCAAAGACAAAGTTTTCAAATAGTCAAAAACCGACACTATCAAACCGCCGTAATTGAAAGTACATTCAACCCCACCGATGGATATCAGCGAATTTAATATCCCTCATAATTGAAGTGAACGTTCTTCCGAAGCCATTACGGTGAGCTCTCAGTCGAGACCTAGGTAATGAACTCACATTATAAATGCAACGAGCTGAACCCGCGACTGAGCGAAGAAGAATTAATTCATTTGCATGTAAAACTTCACCCACGGCGGTCTCAAGATTAGATATGTCGGGATCGATGAGTGGCTTGGTAACTGTTGGCAAGTCAGGCATATATTCATGTTGTAGTGATAAATGTTATGGGATGTTATTATGTTATAATCAAACTAGCTCTGAAGCTATATTGCGAACCCTACATCACTGACTCGTACCACGCATGAACTTCATACGCAACTGTATCAAAATGATAAAAATGTAAAGAACCAATAACCATTCATCCATCAAGTGTCAAGATATAATCTGGGTTGGTGCGACTCACTTAGCCCTGGAGGGAGGAATATAAAAATGTAAGATTTACAGGTTGAGTTGATATCGCGTAGATTTTGCCTGCATTGTGGTTGCTTACCGAGTGATATACGCCTCTCGACTTCATGAGATTTAGCTCCCAGTTTAAGGGAGGGTCTTTTCTGTATTATTTTTTTATTTGTCCTCTTAAATAGATAAGGTATAGGTGTTATTATATGAAGAAAGACAACACTGCTCGTGTTTGTTAAATTACCATAAAATTAATTTAAATCGAACGAGCTTAAAAAATCATTTCGAAGAATATGTAATGATTAACCTTGTGCAACCAATATTTGTATCTGGCATTCCACGCGGCCGAGCGATTTAAATCTCTTAAGCTGAAGACCGGCCAGCACTCGAAGCTCACAAATCTTTTATAATCTGAAGATCTGAGGGGCGTTCTTGGAACTTTCAACTGTTGAGATAGGAATTTGGCAAAAAGGTAGTTTTTTAGATTATTTTTATATAGGTTGTATAAAAATACTGTTAAATTGGTTTATTTATAATTCAAAGCAATCGAGCGATTTCAATACATAATGTAAAGCGACCCCGAACAATACCTCGCATTTTTCGCGTATGATATGTTTACGTATACACAATACGGTCCTACCTGCCGTATTCATAAGCAAATACAAGTCGAGGGACCCCATAATTTTCGGTTTGCATTTTTCCATCGCGACCACGAACTCGATTTTCACTCCCAAGGGCGGACGGACCGCCAGCCTCAAAAATATTAATGAAAATTTTTACATAAATTTATTCGGCAGAGGGGCCTTACATCGTGCCATTTGATGGGCCCGTTTCTGTTTTTTATTTATTAATTTAATGGTATTTTCGGTCTAATTACCTGCCTGAGGTTATAATTCATTGGCCACGGTTAAACGAATATTTGTAGTCGTACATTCGCGATTTAATTGATGTTTGGAAACACTGAAAAACATAAATATAAGATACATAATATAAAAAAGGTATTTTGTTATTTGAATACTTGTAAACAAATTATTCGAAACAGTTCAGTAAATGAATCCTACCTAAAATTTAAACATTTCAACAAGTTTATTACGATTTCTCAACTATAATTACTTCAGATGGACCACACTTACGCAAGTCAATTTCAGAACCGATAATCATTCTTATACAAATACACACCTTGAGAATTTTCAAATAATTAAATTTTCCGTAAAAAGCATTCTTGGTTTAACCCTTCACCGGAAGCTTCAAAAGAACAAATGCAATATATCGGGGTTGGGCTTAATTTGCCCGGTACCAAAATTAAAGCGAGTAGCCCGACCGAATGCTTGGAATTACTCTGCGATATTTTTAACTTGTGGAATCCGAGCGTTTTGGGTTACTCGAGCAATATTAGAGAGATTATTGACTCAAGTGCAAGTCGATTAACATTATCTACGTACGTATTAGGTAATCAGCAGTTTAAATATTCTTAGTTATTAAACATAACGACATTCATGTACGTATTTATTCTATAACAAATGTTTCATTATTTAATAATAAAATTATTTCTACTCGTCTATAGTTTTTAATTCATTTAAAGAAACCTTTTTGAGATTCAAATGTTTTTACAAGCAGGGGCTGAGGTTTGTTAATTTGGCGCGATGCGCTCGAACTTAAATTTTTTCTTCAAATGAATTTCGCATCTTAGGGGACATTGGCTTCTTGCCGTGTTTACAGAGCTCCCGACGAGTCCCACTTTGTTGTTTAATGAAATTATCGGTTTACCGAGCAAATGAACAAAGCCAGATTTCGCTTTCGACGATTCGGTCAAAAAGGGAGAAATCTTGTTTTTGTTTTTCTCGGAGGTGGTCCGAATACTCTTTTGTGGTACTCCTTGCCTCGCCATGGTACTTCATCAATTATGATCGATTCATTAATTCGAAATGCAAAGCGGCTTAATGAGAGATTTTGCACGGAACAAATCTAATTCAAAACACTGGCTTTAATTCATCCGCGTTTTGATTAACTTTTGCTTATTTTGGTTTATTATTGTACATTCAAATTTTTGTTATTAGAACCAATGGATATATCAATTTTTTTTAGAGGAGACAACTTTAAGTACTTAGTGAGCGAAAAAGAAATATAATTACAGATCTCTGAAAGAACTCCACGCCAGCCACCCTTGGCGTCAGCAACGGCTCTCTAATTAGTTATATAAGCGCTTAAGTAAATGATAGCTAATTCCTGCTCGCCTTCCCGTTAACAAGAGGTGTGACTTTTCACCATTGTCGGCAATCTGTCACTTCCACATCCGGACCTTTTTCCACGATTCCTTTATTGTTGCCTTTTCAAACTGAAAGAATTCTTTCTTTTTGGTTTTTACCCGGAACCTGCAATTGTCACCCTCCCCGTGTTTGCTGTGAGACTGATTAAATACAGCTGTCAAATTAGTTAATTTTTCTATTACTTTGGTATAAAATTATATTATTTTATTTAAATTACAACAATCTAAACAATTTAAAATGCATAGATCAATTAAATAGATTTGGTAAGTTAGTTATTTAAATAGAATTACTACTTTTTTTTATTAAAGTGGCTTTTCTTATATATTTGCAATAGGTCTGTCAAATTCTGTGATTTTGAATGATGTTTTTCATCGGTGTCGTCGGCATGTTGAAATAAATTTACATTTAAATAGAACATCTGGGCTCTTTCGCCCTCTCAAGGCCTTCAGAGCGTTTTTCTTACCCGCTAATTTGTAAATCGTTCCCTAATATTGAAAAATTAAAATGCTGATTCCATACTTTCTTGCCATTTATATGCTAATAGAGACATCTCGAATCATCTGATGTAATCGGGATTAAAATATCAATGGGTAATTTGAGATAATTTGAACTCAGTTTTGCCGAACTTTTTCGACAACGTGTGTATAATAATAAATGAGAAAAAAATCCGATGAAAAGGTTAATTGCAGTCGTTATTACAAAATTTTCATATAAACGTGATGAGTTTAATCTTGAAATTTGCTCCATTTCTCAAGATTTAACATCGCTGCAATTATTTGTAACGAAGGGTTGAGAGAATGAATCTAATCCGTAATATTCGTAAATTAAGCGGCCTCAGCTCTAGTGCTGGTAAATATTATTTTTTTATGTTAATGACTGCCCGATTGTGTTAATAAACCTTTACATTTTGTAATTATCTTCACCATTGTCTGAGAAAGCGTTGGAGTGGAACCTTTATTTGTTATACCTAACGAATTGTATAATTTGTTTTTTAATAAAATTAGTAAATGTTTAAGAAAGTCTTGTTAGAAAGTGGCGATAAGTAGGTATAGCTGTCAACATACTTAGCTCTGTACTGCTGAGCTGATCTTACGATTTTGGATATGAATGCCCACTTTTGTAAGTAAACCCTCTATTCCGAACTTTACAGCAAACGTATGACGTAAAGGCCACAGTTTAATTGAAATATAATTCACATTTTAAATACAATTTCAATTCTTATTAATATACCGCTGAGCTGTTCCGTCATCATCACCGCAACAGCGGGTCCATTAATTAATAAATTAAACAATACCGTTCTTAATTCTGAAGCGGCTTGCTTGAGCCGCAGTGAAAATATTTGCCATGTATAAATTCTCGCTCCATGATGAAGACAACCCTTCAACGGCGGGCCTTCTTTATAGCTCTATTTGTGTATTTTAATTACTGTCATTATATGCTAATGACTACCATCCCTTTTTCTTATCCTCCGAAATGGGTTATGGCTGAGTTGTATCTGCAGCGACGTAAGATTTAAATAATAATAATGACTCGGAAGGATAATTCCTTCAATTTTTTTGATTAATTGTTGTGGTGTTGCGAAGTGATCTCCACGGCAATTTGTTTTGTGTATTAACTTGACGAGGAAGTCGTTTGGTGGCTTGGAAAATTGGCCTCGTTTGCCGACTTTGGATACGTACATGACAGTTAATGAGGTTCGTAAACAATGTTTCTGTGTTATGGCTGAAATTAGACTAGTCGTTATAGATTATTCAAATAGATTGGACACTATTTATGTACCCGTCTCGTACCTTATAATAGGTAAATAACAATTGTCTAGCCAAAACACTTTTAGTCTATAAATAACAATAGACATTGTTTTAAACCAGTGTATGTAAATCGTGTTGAAATCGCTTCTTAACGACCCACGCTAACCCCATACGATGAAATTTGGGAATTCTTTTACATAATCATGTGTTGGAAATAAAGCAGCTTTTTACTGAGTGATGAGGCCCTTGTTATGTATGCGTTACGTAGAATATAATACCAACGAGTATTTAGCATAATCTTCGACTGATTTGCGTACGAGAGGAAAGACTTTGAGTGCATTAGACTTACGATTGGAATGTGTTGTAAAGATTTATGTTAGACAGACCGTACAAGTTTTTTTTCATGTGAATTTAAATATTAACTTTAGAGATAATTACATTAATAACACCGGGTAGAACTGGTTACTAGTACATGTTTACAAAATTTATTTGATATGATTTTATTTTAATTCTATATTATTTTAGATAAATTACTTGGTTTTCAGAGTACCGTTAAGAGAATCTTCATTGCCTACTCTCAAAGACATTGCCTGTCCATATTTACAGGGATCATTCCCTTTTACTGAGCATTATTCCAACGTGTTTACGACCATCAACACTTTATTGTTATATCAAAAAACCACGCTTTTACTGTTTACTTTTAGCGTTATATATACTGCACCTTGGGTATTCAAAATAGAATCAAATATGTGTCGAATAAATGTTCAAAGATATAAATTAATTAATACACTGCATGCTATGTAATTGCAACGTTTACCCTGAGATTTTTGAGCCAACACACAATATTCGTTTTTAATATAAAAATTATAATTTAAACGTTTTAATCATTAAACATTTGGGCGCAAGTAGTTTTATTTAAAAATTTTCATGTAAGGAATAATAATAATACTTGAATGAGATCTTTTATTAATTCAAATATTCGGAAACTGCAAAAGTTGAGGTTAACGCGAGTAGCTCGCTCGGTTTGCTCACATTTATTACATTGAAAATCCAGTTCTGAAAATGTATTCGAGCGTACGAGCATAGCATGTTTCCTTGTCGCATTAGGCATAAGTAGTGCTCTCTCCTCACCCTATTAACCGTGATATATGCGACAATTCTTTTTCCAAATCCTTGAAACAGAAGGGAAGCGGTGTCATATCGCGCGCTTACAATCGACATTTTGCATGTGTGACTCGCTAATTCTGCTGATAAATGATATGAGCGGAATTTCGAATTGCTGGCTTTGGGGAGATTCGTCACCGTTTCGTTGTACGTGTAACGCTAATGACAAGTGGTCTCGGTACGAGTATTATTAATTTTTCTTTTGAAACATAAAATTAAATTAATTTTGTATGTTGAATATACAGACAATGCAACTTTTACAACTTATATGTATTAAAAATGTTACCTATGTATCATAACACTCTTAGAAATGTTCAAAGAAATTTCAGTCGAAAGAAGCCCCGCGGGCGAATCAAGGAATACAATCCAGACTAATAAGAAGAGAACTCGGCTCGCAAACGCGTTTCACATGTTTAGACAAAACCTGTTCCCCTCGTGTGATGTATGCAAAAATGGAATTGAATAAGGTGATTTCGTTCCGCGGGTCGCTCCCGTAGGAAAAGAATCCGGTAATGGCGAATACAATAAATTTTCATAAACAAATCGCGTTTTGATGGCGGCATATCAGCGCGGAGCGTGTGGGTACTCCCAATAAGGATTGATAGGGAAACAATGTCGCGACACTGATTGAATGGCAATTTGAGGCAGCGTGTTGCGGACTTGTTTTACGACGAAAGTATACCGTGCGTGATGAGTGTTCGGCATCTTCGGCAATTTTCGTCAATAAGTATTTGTATTAAACTAATTAACACCCATTTAAGCTTATATTACACACAATAGGGAAGTCAAAGGAAAATTATCACCGAATACATGGCAATTAGTTAAAACAATGTTGATTTACACAGTAATAATACATCTTTAATATAATGACCAACCAAAGTTTTGTCACAAATGAAAATTCATGTTTTTTAATGAAGTAATGTAATATTATTAAAATGTATACCTACATGTTTATTAAAGTCTCAGCAAAAAATTAAAAGGCTTTTATTCTGTTAGGCTATTCTGTTAGTTAGGAATTTATGGATTTACGCACTGCTTCCAAGGGAAATTGTGCCACTGCTTGCTCCAAAGATTTTTTAGGAGACTGAATGTGTGTTATGTCGTTTAGAGCTGGCCATGTCCTCTAAAACTGACCATAATTTCAATGCGGGCCAGTCTTCAGCTCTTATAAAGTCCGGAACATTGGATTCAAGTTAGGCTTTGGTTTTTCGTGCCTTGTGACCGGAAAGTTCATGGTATATTTTTAAAAAGTGTATTGCTGAGAGGTCTCACAAAATGATCCTAGACTGTTAATGAACATGAAAAAATATGTAAAATGGCGCAAAACCTAAATAAGTTTTTACAATAATACATAACATGTTCCAAATTCAAAATAATTAAAAAGTTAAAAAAAAGATATAACTACTTTATTGCGACATATACAACGCCGAAAACGTATTGATAAGAAAACAATTTGGCGTTGGATGTGAACCCTGATCGAATATCAATTTGTGGCAGCCTGTGAACTCGTGGAAAATTGTGGAATTATTTTGATGACGTTACAAGTAATGTGCTCACGTCCTATCGTTATGGAATCCTTCGAAAATGGCTGTTAAATCCACTTGCAATTTGTCAATGGAAGCAAATTCGAAGTTAGTTCATTAAATTTATAAAAATAGATAAAAAATCATTACGAAATAAATATTATTGGGCCAATTCCACAATATTTTGATATTAATGGCAGACGTGAAGTATTATTAGTGAAACTATATATTGACTTATCATAATGTCTTATTAATCTAGTAAAATTCTGATATCGGTCACGTTTAAAATAATTTACAAGATTCTATTGTGTTTCAACGTAAACAATTAACTGTATGGCGTATCGAAGGATTACTTCTGAGCCTTTCAAATGGGATTCGTCAGGTGACACACAACGAGTTTAGACTTGCAAAACAGCTTCAGATTTTTCAGAAGGGCGGTAATGACTGCTTGATGTGTTTCTAGAACAGTGTGTATGGAAAACGCTTCTTTTCATCGATTATCTTTTTGTAGTATAGTTTTATCACTCACTGGTACTCAGTACCAGCTTTTTAAGAGAAGTAGTTAATTTGTAAAAGGTTCTTATTAAGCTCTCGAACGGTGGGTAATGTGAAGGAAATGGAATTGAAACAATCTGTATTGTTCGAGATCTCATAACGTGTTGCCCTTTGACTCCGTATTTCCATAGAAGCGCAACACGAGGTAGCATAAAGAGCTTTCCACACTTGGGTAGCGAGGCGCGCCACCTTTGATGCGCGTATGATTGCCGCCCGCGACACATTGGATCTATATTGTTGTCTTTTTCAAGTTTCGTAATAAGGGATGAGGGTGTATTAAAGCCTTTTATCCGGCTCGTCACGCCGGCACGTGGGGCCGGGAAGGGGTTTAAGGTGAGCAAACATTAGCTCTTTTACATTTTTGCAATTTCAACGACGACGCTGACGGCTGTTTACTGTAGCAACTTTGCAACGGGATTGTTGAAGAACGCTTTCGGGAAGGTACTTTATAAAAGGTTTCGGGAATGTAAACGAGTTTTAACATTCGGTTACAAGTGCGCCGCATTTGGGGAGTAAATACACGGTGAAGGTCGGGTTAATCCGGCGTAGCTAGGCCCGGGGCCAAGTCTCTTGCCGCAGAGTGCCTGCAAATCTTGGCTGCGTTCTCGAACATTCCAGAAGATGTAACGTGGATTAAACGACGCAGTATATTCAACAATTACAGTACGCCGGCTCCCGCAGGTGAGATTGCATATTTCAAGAGCGAGACAATATTAGCCGAAGCACTCGGGTGGAAAATGAGACCGTTTTTGGTGCCTAATTTACAGTGGCTGTTATGTGGGGAACAAGCTCGTTGCACTAAAGCTCGGTACGTATCGTTTCCTGAATAACGTCGGAGACGTTTTAAAATGTATTAACTGAGCAGTTTGCGAATCTGGATGGCGGAACAGTACTAGTGCGGAAATGTTTATGACTAGCTCGGAATTGTGATTATGAAGATGGGATTTAAGCTATACTTAGCTCTCAACTGAATGTATCAACATATATTTTGTTGATGTAGTACAAGTTCGTACAAACATCTGTTTTTTTTTATGTCTAACAGAAAACTGTAACTAATAATAATACTGTGACCCTTTTGTCCCGAAAGCTTTTTTGCTTAAAATTATAAGAATCATAAATTATACACACAGATTTCAATGTAATAAATATTTTTGCTATGTTAAAACATAAATGCGAAGACTTGAGGGTTCGCAGCCTTAAAATTACGCACGATACAGTGCGCTCGCCAACTTTCCCATAAGAGCCCATTATTTACAAAGCCACCGTACCATTAAGATTCTCCACATATCTTCGAAAGGCGCTATGGTAATTACAGGTCCGCCATTTTATCTCGCAACTCTCAGCGATTAGAAGTCGCGCTCGCTCGCTTGTGCGCAGAAATAACAAGTCCGCGAACAAAGTTCGTTTGAAGCGCGTTCTGAAATTAATTCGGATGGAAGATATCGGGCCGTGCGATAGCGGGCTCTTCCGCGCCATTTATTGCTCGTGTGGTGCTCCGTATCGGTGAAGGGGTAAAGAATATCAAGATGTAACGAGCGGCTGCCGGAAGGCCCGCAAATGAGCTCCGACTTATCTGCTTTAATGCGGCCGAGGGTTAATTTCGTCTTACATGAGCAATTTGGATGTATCGCCTCTTGAACTCACGATTGTTTCTATTTAAATATTTCGTCTAGACAAAAGGAAAATATCGTTCGTCTAGAGAAAATGTGGTTCTGTGCAAACATGATGAATGGCGAGCAAATACGTGGAGCGTATTAGGAAATGAAATTAAGTCTCAAGTGCAATCTCGTCAGTGTACATAATGTATAGTAGGTACTTCAATTGCTTTCACCTACAAAGCAAGCGCATAGTATGATTTGTGTTTAGATTTTTCTATTTATTTATTATGTGTGAATCTAATCAAACATTAAAATAATTGGAAATCATACATCAAAAGTAGATAAGTCATCATGTTTTTATTGTTACATCAACATTTATTATTTACTTTTAAATCTTATGCTTAAAATGAGTGAAAAAATTTAAACTATGTGAACCAAAGAATTTCCCACGGTGAAATATTAAAGAAATACGTAAAGTTACTCTCATGTAATATGCAGGCCGCTCGCGGCGCCGCCCGCCCAACATTGCATAATTATCTCCAGAAAAACCGCGCTTTGGATGTATGGAATTTAGGCTTTTCTATCCTTATTGAATTATTATTTACGATTTTGCATTTATCTCGTGAAAGCTATGTAAAAATACATTAAAAAAAACTCTTTTCCTTTACTTCTTTTCGCAAATAATAGGTTTCCCATTTTCTTGACGAAATGAGAACCTATATTCTACACTAATTAAATAGATAAACATAAAACAGAATAAAAAATAGAGGGTCCCAAACTGGAAATGTGATCTCGAAATCTAAAATAGTCTGTTTACAAACGTTTGCGGTGTGTAGGTGCAAGCTCAAAGGGCTGGTTCACACGACAGGTTAGAAGGATTGACCGAGGCACGTCTGAGTCCTAACCGCAAACCTTTATGTATAATTTGTTTTTAGTGTCGGTACTTTAGATTCGAACGGAACGAGACACGCGATAGTGACATTACTTGCCTTAAATCTGACCGTGTTTGAAAAGGTTTTCTATTTAGTAAATATATTTTTCTAAATTAGATATTAAAAACAAAACCCTCTTTAATGTCTATAACGTTCTTTCAAAGTCACCACCATTAACAATAATCTCGATTTTACATAGACTTAGAAATTTTAAACCTCTTATATAGATAATATATATATGCGATAGATATACGAGATGCGACTTGCAAAGGAAGTCTCGGTGCAAAAGGAAGTGCAAAGCACTGTTTACGTGAGGGCTCTCCACAAACACCTGTGAACCTCAGCACGCCTTGTTTATTCCCTCCGTCCATGCAATTAGCCGCAAACGTCTCTGGATATCAAATGGTGCTCGCATTCAAGAGCTTTGTGAACGTGTAAATGCTAGTGTTCATATTGTTTGAATATTTGGTTAATGAAAGGAAACTGCATTGTTCATTTAAGCTTAAACATTTATACCGCTTTGTTCGACTAAAACTTTAATGATCATGGTCAGTCAAACCGAATAAACATCTTTTTTGCTTAGCTTAATAAGCCTTATGCAAATGAAATACGCTTTGCACAAACAAAAGTAAGAGTACAAAATGGCAAAAACAGGAGTGGCTCCCTGGACATAATTGTGTCTTTTGCCGCATTTATTAACCTCTCAAAAGCTGAAGCGCAACAGAAAACAGACTGGAGAACTCAAGTTCATAATGCATAAAATGAGATTTACCATTTCCACGTTCTTATACTGCTCTCGAAAGTACTCCATCGTGTTCGCAATGTTGACTTCTGGATACGGTACGACTCCACTCGACATGATCATAATACCGCATCTAACAACCCTTCTACATCCATAAACCGCCTACAAATCTTGCCTCGGCATCTTTATATTACGAATAGAACGATCTTTTAACCCGACGTAATGGCCAGGTTCGCTAAGAGGACCGTCGTAAAGTGTGCTCACTACAGGACCCTTCCGAATTTCACGAACTATTTCCTCGTACTAGCCCTCACTCAGCTTTTTTGTCGACTTTATTGTCCGGATTTTCTGCTCACCTTTATCGCCATTGTGCACCCGACTTCATAGAGGCATGTTCACTATTAAGACCTCATAACCGTGGGAAAATATAACTTCTTTTGTTTTTCATGACGGTTACTCAATTTAAAGAGCTATCTATATATTCAATATAGAAAAGTAATATTATATTTGTACTTCCTAAAGTGTATATTAACAAACCGGGAATGACAGAATAAAACGGGAATGGCCAAGCGCATCGGAAGCCAATATATCTGTAGTGGCAATTGGGCGGAATGCGATAGGCGTGTTAATTGAGTGTGCTGGGCTCGGCCAGGAGCATTGCGTCAATGATAATTGCGAACACATTCGCTCACTGAATTCATGCGTCCCGTTCGGGGAAAACTTGGATGTGATTTTACTGGAATTGACGGAAAACTTTTTGAGCTCCGTAAAATTTATGTAACAACAAAAATACTGAGACACACACACATACATACTTTATTTATGGCATTTTCTATGGGAAATAACATTTTACTTCTTACTTTTTCATAGCATCTAACCTTTACACAAATAAGTATGCAATGCAACTCATCCGATTCTAAAGAACAGGAGTGATCTCCGATTAACGAGTTATTGCATAAAACTATAAAGATGTGTGGATCAGTTAGTAGGGCAAGCAAAGAAACAATTATATTCTTATTTTACTGAATAATAATACCCAAAACTAAAGAGATGAATAAAAAAATGACTGGTCATTTCGTATTCCCCGTCAGCTATGTCGATGTAGGATCCACTGCATCCATTTCCCGCAGATAAACGCATGCGATATACGTGAGCCACAGGTGGCGAATAACGTTTTTTAGGAGTGAATGGCGGTGCCCGGCTTAATTCAAGCGGGTAGCGTCCGTTCGATCGCACTTTGTTTTTATTGAGAGGCGTGGGAAACCAGCGCTGAAAATGTTTCAGCACGGAAATTTCAAATTTACACAGGAAAAGATTTGATAAGAAATTGTGTTCTTTTTTTAAATCCTACAGTTGTTTAAACTTTTACATAAATTTGTATTGATTTTAGTATCTATTGATGACTTATATAGGTCGACTTGTGTCGATACGAAATAAAGTACAAAGATAAATGAATAGTGCCATATATTTATTTCCAAAGAACACACAACAATTACTTATTAAAGACTCGCATTGCATATAAAGAACCATATGAGAAGAGAGCCGAGCACCTAATTCGCAGCACGGGGCTCCAAATAATTATAGCTCGCTTGACAAATTGTCGGGAAAGCCTACGTGTCGTAACAATTTGATACAATTTTCACCGCTTTTCCACGTATGGGCCGATTTGCATATATGCGGGGTGAGCTTATGCAAATATTTTTTTACGTACTGTTTACCCTACGGGAAAAGGAAACACTCCGTGTTTTAAAAAGATTTACGCTCTTTGTCGGATCATTAAGTGCGGAACTAATTTGCTTACCTTTGAAATGTGTCGGGGCTCTGTACCGGATAATTACTAGTTAAATGTCCCCGCAACGTGATATGCAGATTTTTCACCGGGATTTTTGGGTTTTAGTTTAGGGACCTAGCTCTGCCTTCTTAAATATTTCAAATTGTACCATAAACTAATAGCATTACTGTTCTTTAATAAAAAAAATGGCAAAACGCAGTCGTAAAGTAGATTTTTTTATTCCTAAATTTGAAAGACTGCCGCGTTATTGAGCATGTGGAAATCGTGAAATTAAATTTTCTTTGTTTTCTGTAAGGCTGTAGGCACCGTTATTAAATTTTCTTGTGTTTTTTAACGCAGGCGTATCATTAGATTGAGGGTTTCCGTCAAGAGGCTCGAGGGGAGCCGACCACCTAAGCATATTGAAGAAATAAAAATCCTACTTACTGTGTGCAATATAAAAGTTACTTCACAATTCAATTATGGCGTGTAATAATATTAAATAAATGTGCGAAAAATCATAAAAATAATCACTATATCATCTTTTATTTTTAATATGAAATATATATATATAACTTTCACAAAAAATATATTACTTTGATTTTTATAGCCAGACGAGTCTTAGTCCAGGACAAGTAACAGCAACAAAGCCATGGTCTCGAAGTGTTTATAGTCAAGTGACGCGACAAAATTCAACGCTGGCTTCTCCTTAAATATACATATTACATTACGTGAAATTGCCCATTTTTTCCACTCTCCACCCTAGCAATTAGGGTTGCTTGTATAAATATTGTACGGTGCTCATTAAAGAGCGTGTTTCCTATATTTTTATCGCGGTCTTTGGCGACCACGGACGTTATAAGACGTCGCGATGTTATGAATAATTAAGCCTTGTACAAGGGAAGTGGCTGTTTATGGGATAAGCGGCGGATTACTTTATTTTTTGCTTTTGCCTGCCCTATAAGGTTCATACTTACTTTGATCGGCCGGAGATGGGACGCGTTGCCGTAATGAGGCCTGTAACAAAAAAACGAATATTATTATTTTATTCGGGGGATTCTTCTTTACATATTTTTTAAAATAATGATTCTATACATAACTTAAATAAAACACGCAAAGTTAATAAAAATAACAGTAATTTTAGCGTATCATCTCAGAAATTAATAAAATCTCATCTCATCTCAGAAATTAATAAAAACGAACATAAATCAGGACATTTCAATTAAAACACGAGACATTTGAGTGATTAAAGCGAGATTGCATTTCAACAATTAACGCATTAGTCCAATAAGGAGCGACTCTTAATTAACAGTCCCTTAAAAATTGAGTACAAATTCAAGTAGCGATTTCTCCCCTCGGGATCTAGTGAATGGCTCGTAATATTTTAGTTTGCTCGAAACAAAAACGTCTCGTAGGGCTGTCACGTAGACACAATAAGCCTTTTAATTCGATTCGTCAAGATGGACCAGAGACAAAGGCCCGGAGTTATCATTCGATGGGGCACTCTTACCTTTTCTTATTACTTCACTACGTCTTTCTTCTGAGGTGTCGCAGGATGCACACGGTGTACGAATCCGAATATAGGTGCCGGTTATTTTTTTATCTAAGCAAACATATCTCTTTATATTTTTAAAAAAGAGATATTATTTCCGGAAGATTTTGTAATATACATTAGTATCCTGGCGGGGTAGCCATAAAAAGGTTTGCTGCGGTAAAATGAAACCACTTAATTAACCCATAGATACAAAAGTTATTTTTTTAAGTATAAACGTATCACCCGTTTACCGTATTTCGTTTTCAAACTATATTACTAGGATGTATTGTCGGAAATATCTTGAGTCTATACCCCGTGTGTACCGGTCACAAGTGCACTTGATCCCGCGAGCCGTGACCCGACTACCGATTGTCAGCTAACAGCTTTATTTGTTGCCACCGAGCTTTTAAAAATACGAGCAAATACTACCTTATTTTTCAAATTTACTGCGGTCATTGTTTAAAATAACATTTATCAAAACTACACATTGTACTGGACAGTATATACTTTTTCAAATATATATCAAAGTGTTTTGGGGTCAGCGATTTTTAATCTTGCTACAAACACAGCTAACATTAATTAATATGCTTATTCCAAAACGATTACTTATTATAAATACTAAGCTTTATTCAAAAGCTTAATCCAAAATAATGTCGCGGTAAAAGAGAACTTTCATTACACTAATGGCGTACTAATGTTAATTATACAGATTTGTGCGATGACTGCGCGTTCAAATTAAGATAAATGATATATAACGCCCTTTTATTATGCAATCTCACGTAAAATTTGCTATGACTTCGCTGTCATAGGAGTGAACATGTGATATAGATAGTAGAATTCCCTGATATAGAAGCAACTTTTGAATGAATTTTTTGTAATCAAAGTATTGTGTAACGATTATTTAATTTATGAATGTAAAGATACAGCAGAAAACACTAAACAGTATAAGTGAAATTTCCTATTTACATTTAAAAATGAAATGAATCAAAGTCTTATTAAATGGTCGTTAAATCACGTTAATTGCTCTCTCATAGCTCCTTTGTTTTAAATTTGCAGCCCAATTTTTTGTTTTCCGCGAATGCCTCAATGGCATTCCTTTATTTACGAAACAGCCTGTTTACTAACCGGACAACAAAGGGTGTTTAAAAATTATAACCACGATAAATTAAAAAAGAAACGGATGATATCTAAAGGGGAAAATGGGTTAAGCATTTTATTTATTTATTTTTAACATCAATTAATTTTGGACGTGGCGGCCATTATTATATATTTATCACTAGTAATTTAAAATAAGTACAGTTACGTTGTTGAGTAGTATCAATATATTATACGAGTAAGCACATGTGACAGAATATTTTAATCATTAAATGGCACCAGAAAAATGTTCTTTGATCGCGTTGCCGGAATCACTCCATCCCCGGTGCTATTGTCCATGGCGTCACACACTGTGGTCACCCCACAGCTCATCTTCTTAATTGTTTTCTTTCAAAGCACTCATTTCACAATAGAAGACGGAGCTTTGATCTTCACATAGGCTTTTATTTTACCAATTGCAAGCAGTAAAGCAATCGACAACTAGACATGGGATTATAGTATGAACGATACATTTGGTTCAGTCTCGTAATAATATTTGAAGCAGGTAGAGTACCGAACATAAATTACGCGGTAGTCGTGTTTGTGTGCGGTGGTTAAGCTCGGGCTGCGAGTGTGTGCGTGCGCCTGAATTAGACGTGAAACTTTCAAAGTTTTCCCAAATTTCTGCCCCCGCTCCTCCCGGCAGGATCGATACGAGCGCTGAACGAGAGAGCATTCTCATCTGCCTCATGAAAATAACGGACATGATTCCATCGTTATGCCAAAGAATATAATGTGTTATGTGGTGTTGATTTTGTATTTATCCGCGCACTTTAGCATCACGTCGAGGAGACTGCACGTTCATATAACAAGTGTATTGTTTTATTGTTGTTACGCTTAGATTCATGATATGCAACTATAGCAGTGTAAAGGAACTCGGTAAAGTAATTGGACCCGTAACAGCTGTCACACCTTAAAATGGAAGCGACAAGTGAAAATTGGACACGAGATAGCCTGGGCATTGTTTGTCATTAATTGAGGGCTTTGCGATGATGTTCAGTTGTCCCTCGAAGGGGAGGAGGGTGACACTCTTGGGAGATATCGGCTGGTCAATCGCGTTGACAGCGACCCTTCGGCTTCTAGTGGCTCGCGAGGTGGGAAAAACTACACGCTGACAGTACTTAACGAACGGAATTTTCTTGAGTGCTTGTTAATGTTTTATGGGCGGAACTTTTTTCCGACTAGTGCGTGAATTGACGCGATAAGTGAACCTACATAATTCAATAGCACGACGCCGGACGTCAATTTTTTTATCGTTACTTTAAGTGTCAGCGCTCGACACCCGTAATGATAGACGCGGCTAATTCAAAAATGAATTTCCATTGCGGAGACAGTCATCAAAGCCGATAGAAAGTTAGTTGATTTACAACAATTAATATTTGAAATATTGACAATATTAAGGGAAACGGTTGACAGCCGACAAATCATACAAAACCGCCCCGGAAGGAGGAAGCACTGGCCCGTTGCTCAGGGACTTTATTTGGAAATGGAAAGTCTAAAAAATAACGGACAGCCTAACGCGGGGACGTGATTTATTTGGAGCGGCGAGTGCGCGCGCGTTCGATTATCGAGATGATATTTCTCGATATTAAAGTGTTGCCAAGAGGACTGTGGACAATATGAGCCGAGGAAGATTTATTAGGCAATTCAATGTGACGTCGACGGCCGTTACGATTATTTCATTATATTTTCGGCGCCGTAAAAACGGTTAGCGTTTTATTTTATTGCCAAAATTTTATTTAGATATTTTATTGCCTTGTAAAATTTGTACGTAAATTAGTATCTTGTATGCATTTTAACTGTCGTCCCACTTATGAATTATGTTCTATATCTTCATTAATATTGTGTATATTTACTAATAATAATAATAGACATTAAAACAGGATAAGGTGCTTTTTATGTTAAGCGTGTTCTCAAAGAGAGTGCCGAGCAATACTTTGCTTAAAGATTTATTTTATTGGGAAAGTATCGTTTCGCGATATGTCGCATGATTTGTGCGTCTCGCCATTACCGACTCTGGGGTCGAGGCGAGACCCATGTCGATTGCACATGTTAACCTCACACGTCTGAGTACTTGCATGAAGGCTTTGACGAAGTGAAAAAGTGATTATTAAGTTTATGGTCGCTTTAAATTTTCAATAAACCCATGTATAGCTAAGTTATAAGTACCAATTAATCGTACCTACAAATAAAACATTACATTGCATTTAAACAGGCTCCTTCTTATAGCTCTAGATTATATCTCATGTTATAAATAATTCCATATTCCTTTTTGTGTAGAAAACATAAACTTTAGCCAACAACAAATAGAATTTCTGCTATGAATTTTGGCCTTTCACGGTGTTGTAAATCCGGACAAGCAAAGCTGCGTTATTGAATAACTGCGTGACTCACTGCGGCATGCTTCGCTGCATCCCCCATACGGTTCGCAACCAGTTCACAAATACCTCCAACCGATCTCGGCACTTATGTTGTTTACTATATGAATTAGAATTCCATAAAGCAATTATCCCGAGATTTATCTTCATTCGGACAGTATGAGATCAAATATTTCAGTGCTACGCTTCGTGATTCTGCTTTTTACCTAATACGATTGGCGACGTATCCGTACAGTTTGTTGTGATCTCTTAAGTGGTTTCCATAAATAATATTATTATTCAAGTAATTGATGAACTAAATCTTGCTGTGTTACAGAAGTTCGTTTCATTTTAAAGTCGAATCGAAACAAAAGTCTTGACAAAGACGTACTTCGTAGTGAAGCGAGGCATCCGAAATTTAGTACAGAGATTAGTAGTTACGGCAATCAGAGTTAAACTTGACTAAGCTTAAGTATAACAGTGAATGCGAAATCAACTCAGTCTCATTGTTAAGTCGTAGCGACTTATCATCCTCAGTTGGACTGAGCAAAACTTATCCTCTGTATGAATGGTCATATCAGAGGAGAATTTGTAAAGAGTGGACGTGAACAGAATGCATGACCAGCCTTTATCTTGCACCGGTCTTATTCAAGTTTTCATACGTGCGAATTGTGAAATGTGCCGACGTGGTTATTGTTGCCAACTTACACGGATTGCAGTGTACTTTCATACATTAAGGCAGGTGTAAAAATCATTTGTATCCGTTAAGTTAAGCAATGTAACCTTTTTCTACTTTCCACGCTTAGCTAGGTTTTAAATAACAAATACCTGCACCTCCTTCATTAATCATTTTTGCTATAATAATATAAATCTAAAAATAATACACTTGTGACTGGTTTAGAGCATAATATAATATCCGCGAAAACAGTGGCATAAAATAGTGACAATCATAATCATAAAATATAGATGCATATTGACCCTGCGAAGGTGACGAAGCCGTACATTAGCCGAAACAAAGGGACGGATTTAACCCTGCTTATTATTTAATTATCTAGTGGGAATCGCAAGGCAACGCCAACTCCGTATGTCTGCTGACTCAAGGGGTTGCCTGTCTTCCCGTGACCACGTGAAGCCCCAATTAATTAGGCATAGACCCTAACTTAGACTTCCATTTTGGCACATTTGCAAAATGTAAGATTGATATTCAATGAATAGTTTAATAAGGTCGGCAATCATCTTTGTATTTTACATTTTGTTTACAAGAAACACAATAAAAAGGAAACTTATTTATGTAATAAACCTTGCGCAGTACATAAGGCACACTATGTCGTAGTAATCGTAGTAAATGTCCATTCTAAGGGTCCCAATTAATCATTGGCACACAAAAGAATCGAAAGGTAACAAAAACAGGATGGCAAAATAATTTGAATACGTAACGAATCGGAGGGTAACGTACGAGCAGGCTATTCTTCAACTTACTCTCGCCGGATAAAGAGCTAAACTTGTTTTTAAGGGATGACCGATCGTTGAAATTTATGTATCGCGCACTCTGCCGCCGGCTGAACAAAAAGAGCTTTTTGCAAGGGTAGATACAGGAAGACGACAGATGGAAGGAAGAATTATGCGTCCCGCAGGCTGATGAGGAAAATGTAATTGTGTGAACTTTCCAGAGGATGCAAATCGGACAGCCGATATACTGGGCCCACCGGATTTCTGTCCGGGGATTTTTTATTGAATGAATTTGGTTTTATTTTGAAAATCTATATTATGTGTTAGATGTAAGTTTTGTAATGGTTGGTTGCTGCTGAAATAATTAATTTCAAAGTCAAAATCATTTGTTTATATAGATACGTAATAAATGCTTTTAATTTTACATTTACTGCCGGTTCTCTTGGTATGAGAACTAGCAATAAACCTTCCGGTACTCTTTTTAATCGCCTAGTTTTTTTTTACACAATGTTTGTAAAGAGCTGCAACCATTACACGATGTTCCACATGACTTCTTGAGTATTTATAGTTAATTAATAATAATAGTATATGTTAAAAACAAAGATTTGTCCTCTATCAGCAGGAGGGATGGCGAAGTAGGAGCATGCACTTAGGTTCCCGTGGGAACAACAAGCACAATTAAAATTTTGTAAAGTCCTATTAGTAACACATTCAACTTCTGTATATTATTCATATTGAAGGTACCAATATTTTTCTAGATAAAGAAATAACAAGGAAGAGAAATTATGAATTTACGTGATACTACGTAGTACGGGATTTATACTGAAATTCAAATGTTGTGCTAGAGCACAAATATTAATAAGTCTATTTATGTAATCGAAACGGAACCGTAGTTTTATCAAGCAGTGATAATATCGGGAGCAATATTTAGATAGGGTAGTGTTTTATTGAAACACAAATGAGTGTTGGAGCGACCCATGCAAGTGTGCCTCGAATAAAAGGGCCGCATTAGAATAATTTGCCTTCGAAACGAACACAATTCTTCACATGGAGAGGCCTTAAATTTCACTATTTTACATACTCGGGATTATCATATCTACGAATGTCGGCCCCAGGCCAGAGCCTCACTTTTTGTGTCCGCACCCGACCTAAATCGCCTCCAAAATATTAGTTACTACTTTTTGTAACACACTACGTGAGGGGATTCTTAAATATGTTGTGGGGTTTTAAAACGTGACAAATCTCGTCAGTGTATTTATGTTAGGAACCCACATGTATTTCTTATTAAAGCCTTTTCAAAACATTTTATCATATTACATACAATAACTATAGGCACAAACGCGTATGAAGTGATCCGTTAACATGAGTGCAAGTTAAAAAGACACGTAGCTTGACATTTGTCACAGGATAAACGGTAGAAACAAAACACCTCTTAACCTCAGTCGGACAGTATTATTGCTGGTAACCGCCAGAAGCCCCTCTGAAGGGGGTTGAAGACTGATCGGAGGTGGGCGAATTAGCCTCTGAAACCTCAATTAAGTCTCGTCTCGCGTGCATTCGGAACGGCCACATCCAATTATCGCGGGAACCTTTGTTTCGATTTGGAAACTGTATCGGTTGTAAAGCGACAATGGAACCTGTACCGAAATATCGACAATAGGTGCGAAGGAAAATTGACTAAAACTTTCGAAGGTACCATTGCTATGATTGTGCTATTTGAAGGTATCTTTTAGGTTACGTGGATTAATTTAAGAGATTAATACTTTCAATGGTACTGCTTAATGTGAATCATGTTTTTTAATAATGGTAGAGAATTAATAATAGTAATAATAACAATAGTAATTTTAAACTATAGTTAACTGAAGTTTTTTTTTATGTAACTAAAATAAGTGTTAATATATTATACTGGGTGTCAGCAATAAAGGCTTAATAATAATAAAAGATAACTGAAGTAACATACAAATCGTGATCTTTAAATAGGTAAATTTCAATTATAAAATACATTAATTTCCTAAAAGACTAAGTCAAATCTAAAACAAGTGAAAATTACTCTCTAAAGTGGGGGGTTCAAAAATCGCTAGTCATGTGCTCATAATAATTCAACCCTTCTTACAATTATACGTCACAAAGACGTGTCGCAGGCCCCTGGCTATGACGGATGGCGCACTCATCGACAAATTAACAACGCTAAGTGCGGTTGTATGTATACAAAATACGGCGTTACGTAATAATATTACTTTAATAAAATTTATGAAGCTGGTATGTTTAATGGCGTCTCAGTTTTCTTTGCGTGTAAGTTTATCATAGCTACGCCGCTGAGACAATGCTACGCCGTAGCGGTGCATCGGTCAAACAGATAGCAGGAAGCTAACTCTCAAGTAATTAAATTAATTTTGTTATACTCCCCTGGTACTTCGAAATTCTCTTAGTAATTGGAAAATTTATTGCAAGGTGTGCACGCAGCGGCGTGATGTTTCACTTTCTGCCGAATGATTTATCGTCTAGCGAAACAATTTTAATTGCTATCAGTGACACAGTGTAAACAACTATTCGATTAAGTTAATTCCATTATGAGGCTGGTAATTTATTTAAGAGCATCTCTAATTTTAGCTAATTTGTTAATCGTTGTAACGGAATTTATGTCCTCTAAGCTACAAATTAATTTTGTTTTTATTTGCTTTTTTCGCGCGCATTTATGTTTTCGACTAATTTATGTTATTATTAATAGAGAACAACTTTTTATTAGGTTTGATTTATGAATGACCTTTAAAGATTCTTTTAGACAAGAAATTACCACCGACATGAAGAATAGAAAATAGTGCGTCTAATGTTAAGGGATTTTACTGTTGAATGTACAAAAACAGGTTTGAGCGCAGAAGCATTAGTAATTATAATTAGTCGACCTCGGGCTATAAGATGTGAGGTGGAGCATGAAATAAGTCCGCACACTAGCATTATAACATGCCCATGCAAATTCACTCATGCATCACACTTATGAGATTTTGTCCGCCTCTAGACGCGAACATGAGTTAATCCCGGATTAGCGAGCTGCTATTCGTTTCTACTGAGGATCTTCTGAGCTTGATGTTTTATAATATAATAATCTGTGTACGGTATGACAGCTGTGATTTTTACAAAATATATTTGAATGCTAATTTGATATGATTAAATGTATTATGATTAAATGTATTATGATTAAATATATTATGTAAAAAAAACTAAGCCTCAGTTTTGTTAAAACAGCTAATATGTTTCAAAAAGCTATTGAGGTTATTTTAACTCCTACTTTGGATCCACAAACTACTAAATAACAATCTAGTCCTGAGCATTTTAAATATATAGTATTTGCTTAGCGTTTGTGCTTAACCCAGTCAATGCGCTTTAAATTAAAAATGTGTAATAATTAACGTAGTACGTAAACTTTGCGAGCTAGTTCACACACGGCCGGCTCTCCGCTATTAACTGAGTGGTTTCGTCGTAAAAGAGAACTGACAAACTATCTCATATCCGCTGGTTGGGCTGCATTAGTGACGCGCTCCTGACTTTTGTTACCCAAATTACGCTACGTCATTGCTTCATGAGTGTGCTCTACTGAAATTAATCGTGCCTTTACGAAGGTGTAATATAGTATAAAATATAATGGAAATCATAATTTGCATTATTTTTACAATAACTTGATGTTTTCAACATATTTTCATGGTTTGAGACAGGCTTTACAGATTAAGTGAATAATGATGAATAGTTTATAAGTTCTCTGTAAAAAAAGCGTATCTATATAGAACACTCAGGAAAGTTTAAACATTCAGTTGTAAAGCAATAACAGACGTTGATCTTAAATAGCAAATATATAATCAATACATTTTACATAAAGTTTTTTGGACATATTTATAAATGCGGCTCGTGTGGCGTTATCTAAAAGTTTTGACACTGAAACAAAAAAGGGTGTCACATTTCGTTGTGATCGAAAAAAGGTTCAATAAGACGGAAAAAACTAGCTATCTACTCGCACCGTATTACATTCTGATTTATAACCGAGTGACTGAACTGGGGTGGACGTTCCAAACAAAGCACCAGCATTGTCTGACCCCTCCCTACCTTCGCTTACTAAACATTTATAGATAGCATCGGAGTTTATCGATAGTGGTTCGAGTATGATAGCAGATAACCGTAGAAAACAAAGATTGCTCCATTCGGCCGATTGAACTCCCTGTACTAACTTCCTTCCCATTTAACGCGAATCCATGCAACAAAAGGCTCTCCCGCGCGAAATAACAAAACTACCAATTCTTCGATTTCCGATATACGAATGAAATTTCCATTGGATAACTATCACAGATACGTCAAGACGTAGACGTTAGTTCAAGAACTAACCAGATAATACAGAGTATATTTCTTTCTAAACTAAATTAGAATTTTGCTAAGTATTTCAAAATTGCACCAAATACTTGTTTAAGGCCCCTATTTGCTGTATTCTTAATAATTACTTCTTCCGATTTGTTTACTTCGCCGAGACGAGGGGAATGTGAAAAGTGAATTGGGGCTGAGAGTCAATAAATAATAATGCTAAATGCCCATCGGGTGACCGGCGCCCGCCAACGGATGATACGTTATAAGTAAGCTATAGTTTAATATATTATATATATATATATATGCATATATTTTAATTAAAATCAAATTATTTCTATTCTGTTTAAATTTTATTTTATGTACCATTTTTTTGAACCATAATTTTTATAAAAATAATAAATTCAATATACTTTATATCTGATTCTCTATTAGGTTTTTATGTGATAACTTGTGGTATAGTGATGACAAACTTTTGCAGTAGCACAAACGTACTAAACATACATTTCCAATGCTAATTATTTAGGATTTATTTTGTTAGGAGCCAGACAGACCCTTCTAACTGACGTCGGGTCAGTCGATTTCCATTCAATTTGCTTTCATGTTTTATCAGACAATGTTTGGTTTCGCATTTACAATAACTTTAGGTAAAGTTAATAATCAACTAATATTCAAATAATAAATTATACTTATTTAAATTATAGATATTTTGTTCGAATTGAAATGCCCTGTGTCATCTGAAAACAAAAGATAATTCAAAGTCGTTTATCTTACGTAATAACGTGAAATAAATTTAAAGAAATCAATGAAATAAAAAGGGGATGGCACGGGCCATGGAGATGTGTCGTAAAGAATAGGCCAAAGTTTTCCCATGGAGGGCATAAATTGGATTCGGAAGCAGATCACGTAACGGTTAAGAGTTCACAAAACTCTGCCATAAATCGAACTCGCGAGGTGCGCCAGAGACAAACGGCGCCGGCCATTGACAACGTAGAGCCATGTAAAATATTAAGATAATGTTCATCCTCTTTTATTGAATAGCTTTTATTTTTGCTGCTAGATATTCGCTCTATTCATTTATATGAAATATAAACTATATATAAATATAGACCCCTCCAAACTATTATGTGTTTATTTATAATAAAAAATCTTGCATTTGTGTGTATGAGAAACAGACACATTAATGAGAAATAGCACATTTTCCCCATAAACATTAAGCTAGTTGATGTATTTGAACTGATATCGCAAAAGACATATTTCCCAACAATACAATAAACGTTATCGGTATCAGTTCAGAAATCTAATAAAATACAAGGCATTAAAGCTATCTGGCGTGCCGCAGTAACGAGCATATAACTCCGTAGCCGCCAGGTGGCGCTGTGGTTTGTCTCGATGGAGGCATAAATGTCGCCTAATTCATGTAAATAGCTTCTTACTTTTTGACGTTCGAATTTTGATTAATTTTATTACAGGTATTACCTTTTTGGTAGCAGGATATCCGGTCGCTAAATTATTAAATCAACGAACGTATTGCGCCCATTTTATAATCAAACCACACCCTGCCACAAAGCCTTTTTTATTGTGTGATTTCACAATGTTATAATATTCTTCCAATGCAGTAAATATAATTTTTATCTTATATTAAGTAATATTAATATTTAAGAAAATGTCGATTGTGTTTGATGTACAAAACACCTAAACAACGCAACATTCACACATAAGATATATATAATATGTTTTTAACTACGGGGGATACAAAACCTTTTCATAAATCAAACACCCAGAATAGTGT
Source organism: Pieris brassicae (assembly GCF_905147105.1). Lineage (NCBI taxonomy): Eukaryota > Metazoa > Arthropoda > Insecta > Lepidoptera > Pieridae > Pieris > Pieris brassicae. The sequence goes on along the minus strand of NC_059670.1, from coordinate 11,582,115 downwards.
GGCCGCAATTAGTAAGCTATTGTGCATTTGCGCCGCCAATAAATCTACAAGATATTATAATCTTAGGGCAACTCTATTAAGATCCCTAACGTCAGCGTAGTTTCGATGAATCTAGACATAGGTTGCGGTTCATTCCTTAATTGTGATTATAAAGGAATAACTCCCCAGTTCTGTTTTACGATAAAATTGTGGAACGGGAAATTATTATGCAACATTATAACATGCACCCTGCACCGTAGAACTTATTATACTAAAATACAGTGTAAATTCTTCTCGACTCTGAAGGGACTGTGTATTTTATGGCGCTATAGAGAGTTCTCGTTAAATGGACAGAGGAAAAACGTATAGATAATCCATGACTCCTACTTATTAGCCATGGTCAACGATAGCCTACAAAAGCAAGCAATCCAAATTTGTAAACAAAAGAACGAATTTCCTAGAAAGTTCGTATGCATGATACCGACAGTTTATTGCGGACTAGGATAGTAAAGCGACAAAAGAACGTACACAGCTGCGCAGTTTTTACTAATTTTATCTACTTAAAAAGTACTTCTTTATTACTTGGATGTAATGCTATGTAGCTTGACTTCCATACAATGATGCACATCCAAAGTCAATTGTTTCGTCATTCGTCGTAGTAAAAGTTATGTTCGAATATTTAAGATTAATTTTATATACGTAAATAATATTTTTTACCAAGTACTTAAATAGTCATGTTTAGTGTATTGACGGTAACTTATTCACCGCAGACATAAGGAAATTCCATTTCTCGCCTAATACAACTCCTTGTTTGCTGGACCAGCAATACTTAGTGGCAATCTGAGAGGTATTCAGCCTTTAGTCCCAACGCCATGGAGCCCCATGTAAGTTTTAGCTCCCTTGGGGATGTTATGTATGAATAATATGGATACGACAACGTATTGACTTATATCATTATATAAAATAACAATATTATATTTTATTAATTTATTCTTATTATTATCTATATAACAATATTATATTTTATTTATTATTATAACACTTCATTATTTTTACCATATCATTAATTTAGCCGTACAACGCTTGTTTGATCTTTTACTTAGTTGCTTTTTTCCTCCGAAGCAATGCGAGAAGTAACATACATAATATTTATCTAATATCTATACATAGTTATATATGAGAGAGTTATTAATAAAATAAATTTGTTTAATTTTAACTGAATCCCGAATATTACATCCATAGTTTAGTGAATCTCACAGACCCTCTCATTATTTACAAAGGGCTGGCCTGAAGTGTATGAGACGCGGCACGTTCGGTCACTAACGAGACATTTGTGACCATCTCCATCCGTCAAGTGTGGTCACCACTTGTACTTTTTAATGGACAAATTATATTTGTATGAAAACCCCAGGAGATTTGATATTGGGATGTCCCTTATTCTGCTGATGCTTGGATCAAAACTTTTATATTTTGTGGTTGTTGTTTGCTAAATTCAGCTATATTTAATTTAGATAGTAGCTGTACTATCTATTTGAGAACATGAAATAATTCATAGACGGTACGAAACCATTTATACTCCGATTTGCTCTCACAATAGCTCATTTGTTATAACCAACCTGATATAGCGTTATTACCAAACAAATTGAGTCGAGCCTTCGCCACCTCAGACTAATGTAATTCCGCAGAGCGCGCACCCAAGAATAGATATTTAGAGTGGATTGTTTTCGACAGACCGTAATGAAACTCTGATGCCGAAATCAGTTTCGGCGAACGCGCCGCAGGGGAGGCTACATTGTAATAAGACATGGAATAACCTAAAATAAACCCGTACAAAGATGGACACGGTGCGGCCCCTTACTGCTTAATTTGCCTACCGTAATTACTGTCCTCTCGGGTTTAAGGCCCCGGGCCTGACCCGTCTTGCGATATTGCGTGTGGGCGCCGAGTGTGCGCCGAGCAAATACGCACCCACTCGTTAAGTATGAATACGGGTGTGGACAAAATGTATTAGCTTAGGCTGAGATTCGGACCGTGTTTGTTCAGCGATGATAGATTTATAGTAATTGTGTTATTAACGTTATGGGATAAGGGTTTTACGGACTTAAGTAATGAAGGCTTTTACCTAATACTTGGATTTATAGTTAATTTGCACACGTGGGGCGCATTGGAGAATGAATTAGTTTTCATACATTTTACTATGAATATTGTCTAACTAAATAATCTTAAGTTATACATGAAATGTAGTGAATATAATATTAAATTTAAAATACATTTTTAAATAGTGGTCCCATTTTACAAACATTTTTTTATAATATAACTCAAATCAAATAAAGAAATTGCAACTCATTTATTTCTACTATAAATTGACATTAACTGCACCTTGATTAAAAATAACTCGAAACCCAATAGAAAATTAACACTTTTCCAGTGGCGGTGGGTCCGGATGATCCCATAATAACCTTGTTAACCCTGACGCAGTCGGCTGGCCTTTTAACGTCCCTACATGGGCATTAATCCGAAGGCAGACCTTTGTCCTTTTCTCGCCACGGTACTACGTCCGACGTATTCTTCCCCGGTCACTGCGGGGAGTGCCTTTTAGTGCGAGGCTTTCCTAACGAAGGGAAGAGCAAAGGTCGTCATTAGGGCAAGCGCGGCGTAAACAAGGTCCGAAGCGCCCGCTAATGGCTAATTCGTGCGTCCTTCGAGGTGACCCCAGGTCTGTCTCGGTGTAAATGGGCTTTTAATTGCAATTTTGATAGAGCTCACCCGGATTAGTTTTGCCGTTGTCGTACTTTACACGTGTTATTTCTAATGCGCTTCGATCCTTTGATATCTGACAGTATAACAACATTATAGATTTTTACGATGGTGATTCTAATGAATAGAAACTTATGTATGGAAATAATTACGCGTTTAATTGTTTCTTAATACAGGACCTATAGTATACATAAGTGCCTGAGACTTGTAACAGCTGTAAATAATGATTTTCGTTATTGCTTATACATATGTGTTACGGCATAAGGGACAATATGACGTAAAAGTTTTATATATGTACTTAATAAATATCAAACTACCGGTTAGTTATCGATATATACCTCCATAATCGAGAATTTGAGCCTCGAGAAAACCAAAATTTAGGGTTGTATTTGTGGAAGCTAGCAACCACATGAATTGCCAGGTTTTCTAGAAATCTCTTGCCCCTATACACCGCATCTCAACCGATAGTCGCGGTGAGTGCTCCCACTCTTGTTCGGATGTGAAATTTAATTTCCGTTATGCGGGAATCTGTCAGTGGTACGCGGGGGAGGGGGGTGGCACACCCGCGAAGAAATATGTCCCGCTCTAAACTTTGTCAATTTGTTTGTGGAGCGAAATTAACTTGATCCAATCTGCGGGCGTGTCGCGACGTACTGCGGTACGGCCGTATTGGGACTCGTAGTTCCACCACCTCTTATCATAATTAGAGCCTATGGAAGAAAAATCCTTCTATGGTAACTAAAAAAACATTCAATAAAGCTCATATATCAAACGATGTCTTGTTAGCAATAATGTTAGGTTTTCTTTTTTAACGTTGAACCGCTTTACAATTTCCCATGATATCCAATTACACCGTACCCTGAAAGTAACAAGCATATATTTATATTAAAATTTTCCTTTATAAATTAGCGAGGTAACGCGTGAAAAGTAAAAACGCGTTACCAACTTTGTTATCCCCGTATGGGGCTCCGGAGAGTGCGTTATTAAAATATATTGTGCACGCACCTTCATTTTCGCATACTCCGCCGCGGAATAAGAGCGAATAAATTAGTTATGCCCAATATTTTCACCCTAAATGTTATTTGAACGTGTAGGAATACCAGGAAATTGGTAGGGCGCATTATCAGATGAACGGTATCACATCGACCTCAATATTTTTATTATTAGGTGAAGAAGTCAAGATTTATTTTGCGTAAATCTTAGTTTGAAGGATGTGAGTCATGTATATGTATATGTAACGTAATTCTGCAGAGATCAAGTAAGAAAAAGTCGAATGTTGCTTTCGGGGATAATTAAGAGATATATTCTATCACCAAATATATATATATATATGAATACTTATTTCCCTTGGTCACGGCATCAAGCGTGAACAGCTGGGCCGAATTTGCTAATACTTTTTTTGTTATGTGTGTTATTGTTATAGTCACGATAGCAAATTTTTTTTTCAGTGCATTTACAATTCAAACTTTTTTGATGTAACCTTATGGCGTTTGACATAACATTGACAGAATGCGGCAAGAAAAGCAAACAAAGAATGTTGTACAGCATTATAAAAATAAACACTTTGTTTCTGAAATATTTTTTTAGTTAATTATAGGTACCAATACGAAATCAATATTCATGGTTAGAACTAGTTCAGGACGTCTGTCGAGTCCGCTAGCTACAGATATTTTAACAAAACAAAAACTATGAATATACTATATATCACATTTATTTTAAATTATAAAATGTATCAAAAACTGTTACATCTACATGATGATAGTAAGTTAAATTGTGTTATACAGACATAATAGAGTACCATTAGGTTTAAAATCGAAAGTGTTCATGTAATATTTCTATCAAGTGTTCGATAATTTCCTTGACAACGAATTAAACAATTTTCTTAAATTCATAGTTAATTACATAAAATCATGAGTACACGAACCGTCAAAGGGTGTCTAATAAGTTTTCACGTGAAGTTATTAGAACCAAATATTGACAGGCAAATTAATAAATACAGCTTCTTTTGAGGAAGCGCAAACGTCGTCGCATCTTTAATTACGTCTTAAACAAATAAAACGAAGGCGTATTTAATCAGCAACGTATCTTTGCACGCGACTAAATGAAAACTGAAGAAGTCTTCAAGTAACTGGCTTTAATGTTTGCGTGTGTGAATTAAGCACTGATTTCAAAGGGGCTGTTTTTCTTTCCTGTTATTGAAAAGCTTTCAATTGTGGCAAAGCAACTATATCATTGTACAATTTTAATTAAAGAACACTGATATCCTTGGAATTTTAAATACTGTTACTACAGTCCTCCAGTTTTTTTTTACATTCTCAAATGATGTAAAAATTACAAGGGAACGTTCAAATACTAGAATACACAAATATTTTGCCATCTCCTTAGGATTACGGAACACAACGATACCAACATTTGATAAAAATATATGAAATATACGCCTGAGAGAAGCACGAGCTCTTATCGTCACTTCTAAGTCTCGGCAAGTTACAAAGTTGCTTCGACAAAGGCTTCAAGAGGAAGCCATTATGACTCTTGATGTCAGTCCGCGGCCGCTTCATTAGACTATTATTTTACTGGTCTGTTGCGTAATATTATATTCTATTTAAAGACATTAAACATCAAACATTTTTAAACGTGGAAAGAAATCTTGCTAATTATATCATTGTATAAAACTTGGTGTATTTAGAACTAATACATCGTTTAACTCTCGTCACCAACTAATCATTCAAGTATGGATGTATAGAATATATTACGAATATATTGTTATATAGATGTAATGCGATGGATAAAGTCACGATGTGTTTCATCTTGTCCATGCCTATCTAGTTCACAATCATCGTTGGAATGACATGATAATTAATGAGAAAATCAATATTAAGAGCACGATAATGAGGATACTTAACAACTATAAAGCACCCTCTAGACGGATGTGCGCCGCGACGTTAATTGCGCCGCGTTTGGCAATGAGCGGCCACAGAGCGTCTTATTAGACACGTAGCGGGGCGTGCCTCCGGTTAGCGTCTTGTCGTCAAATGTGAGCAGACGTGGGAATTACCGAGACGTGGATAAAAGTTAGCTTTGTACGAATACTGACATAAATTAGCCACGTAATTAATACGATTCGTTAGTGTACTTTGTTCTCGACGTGGAACAACTCGCGTGTATGGTCGTTTAGATTCGCCAGGTAATGTATTACTGCCACTATATTCAATATGTTTATATTTTGATTATACCGTAATAATTCATGTACATTATATTAATTCCAGTTACTTATTAAGGGTGTGGAATAATAAAACAATAAAACACTCCAGTACTTTTAGACAGCATTTACTATTTTTCCAAATGTACGAATCGTAACAATACTGTCTTAATGAACTTTACGTATATAACATAAACTACACCAAGTTTTAGGTATGTATATTAACTTAAGATGAGGTCAGGATGCATAGATATCGATATAATGGGTGATCCATTATATATTTTGAAGATTGGCTTTGTTAGTGAAAGCAGTCGATAGCTCTTAGGTTAAAGCATCTAATTTGACATATCGGTCATTGAATAGTCTGTCTTGACATAAGCGAGATTAATTTACGATATCTACGAATATGTAAAAATACTTATTTCATATGAAGAGTAGGTGTACATCATACTATGATATACAATGTCACTAGGGAACGCGAACAACGAACGCTCACATTGCTCATAACATAACGAGTATGCAAATTAAACGTGTTTCATCTTGGCATTTTCACGAGAGCATGTCACTGTCAAGCTTGTGTGTCTGTTTATTAACTTTTTGCTAATTAGACAAGCTTACAGTGCGTGGATGTTGGTATTTTTAACTACGCAATAACACTTCAATATGTCGTAGACATTTGTGGAATGAATTGAACTCGTAGTACTACGTAGCATCGCGTAGCAGGTACGAGCTTGGTGCAGCTAAGTTTCTGTATTCATATAATGTTGAGTAAAATATTACATAAAACATTATATTACTGTCGTGAAATTAATCTTTTGTAAAGAAAGACAAAATTAAAAGCCGGTCACATAAACTTCATCATATATTCGTAACTGATGCAATCCTAAATGTTTAAGAGAGCGTAAATAATTGTTTCACACTTTCCGGGAAAAATGTCACAAATCGAATTAAGCCGAATCAGAAACAAACAAAAGGGCTCGGCTATGCAATGTAATCATTTGGACTGTCAAACACACGGGCAGGTGAGCTCACGAACGCATTTAACTTAAAATTTTCACTCCCCAGTAGCTTTTTACTAATTCGCCAAGTGAAAAGGGTTCGACGAAGTAATACAGTTTACTGCTTATTCAGTATTTATGTGAGGGGCTGCCACTCGCCTCTAGACGTCGGATGTAAGGAAAATTTGTAAAATTTGCACCAATTAGTAACGTTTGCTAACGCTTATAAATAAAACAATAAGGGAATGCGCTCAAACTGTTGCGTTTAATACTAATGTTATCGTTTCCAAGGGAAAACTTAAACTTAAACTAATTTAACTCCACAAGTATTTAAATGTAATATATTGTTTGTAAAAAGTGTGGATATTTTATTTCATAGTAACATACGTTTTTTTAACAAACTTCTTAGTTCAATCAAAACATTGAAATGTGTAGTACTCCCTTAAGCCAAATACAATATTAGATTAAGTCATATAATACTTTAGTAAATTAACCTATCGTTAAAATTATTTGTGAATTTTAAAAAAATCCGAAGAGATTGTACTGTTACAATATAATAAATACAAACCCGTTCTTTTTCCTTTTCGTTTCGCTATATATTATATTTTACGGAATAATTATTTATAAAAACTGTTCTTGAATCAGTTTTATTTTGACTACAGTGATTTTCATAGTAAATCCATAAAAAATAACTTAAAATGCTAGGTATTCATATATATTAAGTAAGAAAAAAGTGCGTTCGAAATCCAATACCGGGCAACATAGCCTCTATGCAAACGTGGATAGATACTATTATTGCTTAAGGTTCACGTCTTTTGCAAGATTTTGGCAAGTAGGTGCGTTGTTTACGAACTGGCTCACATATCCAATCGCGCGTAATGTATTTATGATTATTGTTTCTAGCTGGTGTAAGAAAGTAAAATAGAGTACGCTTTAGGTGCCTCGTAACTAGAGTTGAAAGGATTTGGCAACAATTTACTCTGAAATAAGAATATAGGTTAGAAACAGTTTTGTGCCAAAGTTATATCCTGATTTTTATTGATGGAAGTATATGTATTAAATAATTCTATTACTTTGGGCAGGGAACTTTATTTATTTTTATGTTTTAAAATCTATTTATATAGAAATATCTTCATCATTATATACAGGTGGATTATAACTTAAAATAGATGAAAATATCGAAACATGGCATCCTAACTGTACATAAATGATGTCCTAGTCAGCACTAAATTGACAAAGAATAGCACTACTAATCAGCCTACCCTCTGCACGGCACTTTTTACGTCTCATAATTAAGCATCAGCGCCACGTAATAACCACGTTGAGCCATAAATACGCAAGAAATCGCGCCCATCCTCATAAATTTATCTCGTAAAAGGCTCTGCGATTATGTTAGGGGGTGGTATTAGCAAACTTTGTCCGATCAGGGGTGTCCCCCTCTAATACATTTTTCGTTGATGTAACGCGATTTCTCGACGGTTCCCGGTTACGTGACGGATTAAGCAGCTCCGTCTCACCACGGATTAAGATGGAGCTGTAATGTTTAAGGTATCGAGTACATGGGCCTGTCAATACTTTTAGCTGACAGCTCTTTGAGTTTTTCGAAAATTCGCCTTTCAGCTGATAAGATTGTAGCCACCACTAAGCTTCTATTATTGAAACAGGTTACTGTAGAATTATAATTTACATAATAAGATTAAAATGTCACCGAGTCAATAACCTATGTCGTAAAACGTTTAATAATACATCGGCCAATTGCTCTCCATAATGATTATATTCTATTGTGTCTTAGACGTTCATTACCTTTTTGTTTCATAGTTACAAAATAGACAGTTCAAAAAAAGGTTAATAGTTTACCGTTTCTCCTATATTAAGTACTATAATATTAACTTTAATAACAACCTTCTATTAATTTAATTATGGCTTCCCAATTCCCATCTTACATAGAGATTTTACGGATTGTGTTTTAAATTACATCTTAAAAATATTTAAAACGACATAACACGATAAATAAGGTTTAGGAAATTGATTAATATTCTTGAAGGCAAAACGATAAATCTATTGTTTGGGCGAATCTCTAGTCTCCCTTGGTACCCATATATTGCAAATATTTCCATCGTATCCGCAGAGATTTTGGATTTGGTTTTCGGTATACATTAAAAACTGTTCAATTTGTGTTTTGACATGAGGACAACTAATGAGGTAAATAATTATAAATAACAACTAGTTTTGCAATGCTCCATATACACAAGAAGGTAAACGTGTATGTTTATAAAAAAGTATATTTTGTAGTTTTTTGAAATATGTATGACTTATATAGCTGCTTCAACATCAGGAGCCAAACAATCCCTCAGAATTCGCTCGATGTTCACACCCCGTTTTACGCTTACTAATTTTCTTGTTCGGACACAATTTCCTCGCAGACCCCTCACAACAATAATATAGGGAAACTATAATAGTCGAACCTCCAGTAATTAATTTCGCCGTAAACTGGACCAATTGAAGCGTAAAGATTTCGTGTAGGCCTCGCTATGGACTTTTGTGAATGATAATTACATTTCAATTAATTCTTGTTTTTTTAGCGAAACCAAACATTATGAGAATTGTTCTTAAATTTTAAGTGGATGGTGGAGAGTAAGGTTCAGCACATCAATTATAATAAAAGTTAAGATATATTTTTATAAATTACAGTCAGTCAGTCAGTGTATAGGTAATCTATGCTTATACGAGTATACATTAGATATGTGTCGTTCGAATGTTGTAACATTTCTATATTTCCTATCCTAAAATTTGCAAAATAAAAGAAATCTAAAATACAGGTGTTCACTAATGCTATGGTCGTATCAAAGCTGGCGTCTCATAAAATAGGCAGTGGTTTTGCCTCGAAAGAATTAAGTATGAAATATGCGCACCTCGGGTGCACTTTGATTTATGGAGCGGCGATCTGCTTTAAATATTGTTCCGTGAGTCTTAGAAGATGCTTTTGCTTCAGGAAAATGTAAATAAAGGGAGCTGTTGTAATACCGCGACTACATTAAGATGACAAATAATGAAATATCTTTCAAATCGTGAATAAATTACGGTTGAGGCACGGTTTGTTAGAAAAACTACGAATAAGTATTATTAGTGATTTAATACATTTCTCAATCTAAAAGTTATTTTAAAAATATCACGCAATTAAAAAAAATCGTACACACAAGGTGCTGCTAACATTTTCCGTTATTACCTCGCTTCTCAACTTGAAACAGTGCATAGTATTAATCAAGTGAAACAATAAAAGCAACTAATCCAGCTCGGTGAATAAGTTAATTCTGGTGTCTTACCGCTATAACGGTCGCTCGTAAATCCCTGCAGACAAAACTCACCTGCACTCATTATATTTACGCCGTAATAAAACTTTCCAACTGAATATTGAATCTGCCGAGGTCGCCTTACTTATTGCCGTCCGTCAGTTATGCAATATACCCCGTAGGTTTTAATAAAGCCCCGAGTATTTCGAAAACTTTTCGTTTCGCCAAGGCAGCCATTGCCGACAGTGAGTGGAGCTCGAAAACTGTGAAGCATTTTTGCTTTGGTTACAGCTGTATGTAATATGCTCTGATGCGGCTTTTTATTTCATACATTTAAACGGTACTGTTGTGCTTTGTCTGAGTAATATTCTTAGCTATTATCGTCAATTAATCTCATAACCTTGCGAAATAGAGAAGCCATTGAAATACTTGGAGCTATGTCCGTCAAGTACCGGTATTTAACCCTCCGAAGGGTCTTAGGGTACGCTAGACTCAGCACTTACAAATTACCTACAAAATCCTACGTATTAAGTTATTGATTAGACAAAGCCCGTGCAAAGTGAAAAGTTACTCCGACGTACTCAAATGTTCCCGTCTAGCGTCTCTCGTCAGGCAAATAGGATATCTATGTCCGCGTGAATCCAGGTAAATGCTAATATTCCCTTATTTATTCCAAGTTAATATATTGTTTAGTGATGTTTTGTGTCCTGTACGTAAGCAACGTCATTCGTTGGACTCAAATTGAATATTAGTTTTAATTATTATAAGAGCAGTGTTTGTGTCTCTACACAAGACGGGCTTTGACGGGTGACTCTTATCCCTGAGGACATAGGTTCTATCCCCAGCTCTGTACTTTTTACCTATGTGCGCATGTAAAGTGAAGGAAAACATCGTGAGGAAACCTTGCCTTAGTTCTAAAAAGTCGACGGCGTATGTAGTACACACTAGAAGTCTGATCACCTACTTGTCTTGTGTATTAGAAAAAACAAATGATAACGAAACAGATCGATAATTTTTAAAGTAATTAACGTTTTAAAGTTCATTAAACTTCCGCATTACGTATTAATTGTATTAGCAAGCTCATCCGTGCGGTTTTCTGCATCTTAAATGAGGGAAGAAAATAGTGTGCAGCACTCAAGAAATAGATAATGAATGCAATGACGCGTGCACATTATCGCGCACCTGCGCCGGAAATTGCATTAGATGCAGCCACCATACAGCGTCGTACAACGCTCCACAACTACGCTAAAGCTCTTCTATTTATTCAAGCACAACATATTGAAATAAACGGGCGATTTTGAAGCGTTTATTTTAAAAAAATGACAGAATGATTTAACTTGATTTAGCGACATGAAACTTTATAATAAAAAACCTGTAAATGATTCAATCAAATTTAATAAGTTGACTAAAGAGAATAAAAAAAATTGGGAATTGAAATTTTAAATATGACAGTTGAGATGATGTCATTTTAATAGAAATTTTATCACACTTTCAGCAGTGTTGGACTAGTGCCTTCAGCGTGCGACTCTCATCCCTTAAGTCGTAGGTTCGAGTCCCGTCTGTGCACCAATCGACTTTCTTTCTACGTGCGCATTTAACATTTGCTCGAACGGTGAACGAAAACATCGTGAGGAAACTGGCTTGCCTTAGACCCAAAAAGTCGACGGCGTGTGTCAGGCAGAGAAAGGCTGATCACCTACTTGCCTATTAGATTCCCAAATCAACATGAATCAGATACAGAAAACTGAGCTTGTAGCGTCATTGATTTATATATTTTATCAGCCCAACACATAACACAAAAACTATGCGCCGTTTTTCGAGCGTTCTAACTCACCGTTCTGAGAGCAACGAAACGATAGCCAATTTACTTATGGGCGTGTAGTACAAAGGTGCATAGGTGCATCGGATTCCATGACGAGCTGGAGGCTTCAAAAGTTTCGCGTTTGATGGCGGGGCGCGGAAGCAACGTCGTTCTCAGGAAATTGAAGTCACTCCCTGCATTCAACGTACGAACAATGCTTTGTTAAAGAACATCTAATTTATCTGTTCCACTTGTTTCGCGGAATCTCATTTTAAATTGAATATCGATTTTTCATATTCGATTTGTTTTGTGCCGCTCATTCGTTTGATGCCAACTTAAAAAGCTTAACCGAACTATCCTTCTATCACAAAGAGAATACTTAAGTATAGGTATTTATTTTATTTGTTAAAGCTAGGACTGTGAAGCGGTAGGTACATGATCGTCAGAGTAAGATTTCATCGGTGAGTATTATTTATTTAAGCTAATAATTTAGACTTCATATCGCAAAATAAACATCACCTCACAATGTTAGTTACGAGCGAGAAACCGCGTCAGGTACTGACGTACCGCTTTCGTAAATATTAGTTCGAAACTCATCAATTCCACGTTCAAACTTAATAAAATACTTGCGCTTAATTGAAAATGAATACTGGCTTCGATCGGATCGATAAAATATTCCGCAGGCTTAATCCACGATAATGAAGCGCCGTGAAGGGTTACTTCGAGGGCCCCACTAATAAATGTTGCGTCCCAAATTTAAAATCAAAGTGCGGAATAAATTTTGATTAAGCGATTAGCTAGGCCCTGTAAGGTGTTTGTGTTACTCGGGTCTTCTGGGTGGAGAAAACTAGAACGCACAAAATTGATTTAATGTTTGCTGTCTTAAAATTCCTACTGAATTAAGTTGCCATATAAACGGAATAAAGGGACGTGATAAAATGTTTAATTATAAATTTATCTAGATTTTCATACATGCCTGCAGTCGTGTCTCATCACATGTATTTCAATTATATAGTTAAGCTAAGAAATAACACAGAAACTTTTAGAAGTGCTAACAAAGGGAAGAGTATAACAGAAATCAAATTTGTAAGTGCAATTAAAATGAATAATTCCTTGAGGCTTCCATTCAGCGTGTATGCATATGCAATGCCGCGTTTCATTTACGTTGCGATAACTTTCCGATGAATTTCATTATTTTATTCATCGCTTAGTTTCAGAAGTATAATAATCATTCGTTATATTGATTCGAAGATAAAAATAATCTACGAATGGAGTCTGTATTATGACTTAACATTGAAAGTGACATAAGCTCTATTTCTATTGTTGTTTTGTTAATTAACAGGGGCAAACAGGCAGAAGGCTCACCTAAAGTTAAGTAATATATAGCATATAGTTGCCGGCTTTTTAAGGAGGTAGTATAGAACACAGAGTTGCCAGAATGCGAAGGGCAGCCTGTATGTCCCTGTGAGGGAAGCCCTTATGTGTCGTTAACATAACTATAATAATATTAAAACTTAGAGATAAAAACATTCATTCTCATACGTAGGATATCTGAAATAATTGATATTAAAATTATATTGCTTGTAATTTGTCGTGGCTTTTATGTCTTAATGACTATTTACAGTGAATTATTTATTTAAATATCTCTTGTATCGGCCCTTCTAGACCTCGCTTTTCGACGTAACAATAATTAAATCCACTACGATGATAGAGCTCAGCGTCTTTTGCAGCCATCTTAGTGGCAGACAAATGATAACGCGGAATATAGGGACAATTTAAACGACGAAATACGTATTATCTCGCCAAGAAACCGACAACGGTTAATTACGTGCAATTGTATGATGTACGATGTCTGCCGGCAAGAATCGCTGCGAATGCTGTTAACTAAACAAAGCATAGACGTGTCTAAAATGCAACCTTATATCTTATGTGCCTTCCGCCTTATAACCCTTATCTTTGAAGAGATTATTTTATTTAAAACAGATGAATCTGAATTGCGTTAAGAAAAGTAAAGTAGACATTCTTCTCTTAAATCATAATTCCGTTCATTACTGATCGTTTTCGTGTTAAAAACTTAAGCCAAATGTGAAACTTTTGAGAATATGTTAATCTATAATAGTCAACGAGCAAATAAAATGCATCTTACATTAAGTGACAAGTCGAGTCTAATAAGGTTATAATGCTCTGCACTCCATTTAATGAGTTTACTGCATCCTGCACAAGTTTTTAAAAGTGTTAAACTTCACGCGCTAACCTGAAGTCTATTAAGTTACCAACGTTCGACTTGCGCTAATTAAATATTTTTGTTTATCTACTCGTTACCTTGTTACTATCTTCCTTTAATTTGAGAGCAATTAGTGGAAAACTGATGTTAAATATTTTGACATTTGACATTTATTTAGACAAGACCACTGCAGACGTAAGGGGAATGAAAGATAGAATTGATTGCTATTCTATGGGTGATCTCTAATAATTGTACGTAGCAACATAATATGTTGTTTGTATTGCGTGGGATTAATATAAGAAATTGATGTGGGATTTTCTTTCCACTATTTCAATCCAACGCATAAATTTCACTTATGCGATCACAAAAACAAAACATTTTTCATTCAACCCATTCGCTCAGTAATCCAGAGGCACGGGGGAGTTGTAACAATGTTAACCGGTCCATTTCTCAATTTTCCCCGGTACAAGAGGCCCCTCTAAGATGGACGCACAAAAGATACACCTAACCCTTCGACGGCCCGCGGCTCAGCCAGAAGTCGGCTATCGCACACTTTATTACTTTCCAAATTTTATTGGCGAATATTACCATCATAATGATTTTTTGTGATTTGAATGGACTGAAACAATATTTTATAACTCATGGATTTTTATTTAAAACAATTAAGAATATAACATATTATTTTTGCTGTGTGGAGTTCCGTTATTCCAATAGGCTATGAGACTGAAACACACATTGTAATGGTATTGATAATTTTTAGGAGTTTCCTTAAATTTAAATACGTCGTATTCACTTAGATAACTATGTACGTAACATAGATAAATAGCATGAAATTATTACATTTGTCCTCAGAATATTCTATTCATGTACATAAGAAAGTTGTATTTATTTAAAATTTGAGAGCCTCGAGGCTGATCGGAGCGGGTGCCGTCTGGCATTGTGGTTGCATCCGTTTCCTCGCGGCATTATATTAAATTTTATTATCGTCCTGGACTAAGTAATGGGAATATCGTGTAAGGAGCGGTCGTCCAGGCCCCGGGCGTCAAGAGGGGGGTTAAGGGGGGTGATTAAAATTTCGGCTACCGTTGATGACACAACACTGCAGAGTGAAAGGATTAATAGAGGTTTTATGAGTGGATTACATTACTTTGTGTCGCTCTCGAGTGAATATTGTGATTTTATTTGTTACATTCACAATAAAGACGGCTTAAGAGCGCTTTTGATCTAGCTATTGTGTTACACTTGCTGTCTATGTATATACAGTACAATCTTTTTGCGTTGATATGTTTAAAAGATATATGAAATTTTTAAACTAATAGCTTTACAAAATACACGTTATATATAGTAAAAACCCACTAAAACGTAATGACCATACAAAAACTATTTTGTATTCGAAATAGAAACATTGAGGACAAAGTTTTACTATAAAAACGGCTAAGTGGCTTTCAAAGAAAGATAAAGCTGAAAAACGAAGAAAATTTTCCGATACGAGAGGAAATAATTCGCTTTGAAACCATTGATCGCAACAAATGGAAATATAATATTTATTATGTTCATGTTCGTCTTTAATAAATTATAAATACAATTCAAAAATAAGTAAACAACTACTCAGTTGATGCTTGAAAAAAAATATTTATTATATTAAAAATCGAGACAGTCTAGAGTTGGTGTCATGTTTGTGCAATTTATATAAGGGTTTTCGAAATTATAATATTGTATTTGCTTTTGGATACAACCGAAAAGTATTGTATTTAAATTAAAAACTTGTTATTTTACAATGCGTGGAATCCCTAGTGAATGAAATAGTACAAAAATGAAGACCAAAACCTAATTTACTTTCAATCGCCAACGTCTTAATTACAAACTTAAAGTTTAATTATTTCCCAATAAATCTTACACGCGCGAGTGGCCGCGTTGATCTTTCAAGTGTGAAGGTTTATTTAAGGGCAGCAATATTTTTTCCTCCCCCAGCGGCTCACTTCGTTATATTTATTAAAACATCGCCCGAGATTACAAAGAACACGATATTTTTTTACACTAGAAGATGTGAAAACCAATTAAGGAGATAAAAAGGAAAATCCAGCGAGGTGCCTGCATTAATTTCTTTTTTGCGGGATTATTTTAAAATTGCATTATATTCTTGTTAAGACGCCAGCGTTTCTGGTTAATGATAGCACTACCCCTTCCTTTTTAATTGCCTCGGGCTATTGCGAAATGAGTAATCCGGAGGTGCCCGGCCGTGCCTCCCGATAAAACTTTGGCCAAGTCTCAAATCTTAGGCGCATTCCTGCACCTTAATTGGACTCCAAAATATATTTACTTATTAAATTTTGTTTTTGAAAATTAGATTGGAACTGAGGAGACGGACTCTTTTTAATGATCTCAAATTTTCTTTTATATGAAATCCAAAGTATGAAAGTCTGTATCAATAACAAACTACAGTAAATGTTTGATGTTGATACGTTTCAACCATATTTTATTTTCAACTCTACGAATTGACACGAATTTATTTGGCCGACATCATGTTCAAATTGAGAAATATTCCTCACGCACAAATAAAATATGGCTACAAGTAAATACAGACGGGAACCGCTTAATTCGTGGGTGGAACCGCGTCAAGTGTCTGCTAGAAGTGGCAGCGATTACCGAAAACAACTTCCTTTCTATCAAAGGAAAATTATCCGTAATACACCAATCTTATGATATGAATCGAATGCATTTATAACTTGGAAGAAATCGGCCACGATTACCCCGACATAAAAATATTGAGATGGGATTTTCGACTGTATTCTAATAAATACAAAGATGGCAATTCCTCGAATGAAGATATTGTGATATCGTTTAAGTTTATTAGTCATCGATGGTGGCGCGATAGGCCGTACCAGTCGCGAACGGCGCGCACGCACTGTCAACACTACCCTAATGAACGGCAGTTACACAACGCACGAGATACTAAATGTCGCTCTACTTCCTGCAGTAATTTTATTGTAATTTGTGCGTATTTATCATGTGAGAAGAATTATAGCTTTATCACAGCGGACTGCACGTGTGTGTGATATACCTAGCCTTTTTACGCAAGATTTTTTAATATTCTAAAAGCTTGATTCGTGTTACATACATGATTGTTTCGCCTTAAAATTTATTATTCATGAAATAGTAAAGAAATGTTCGAGAGAGAAATCAGTACTTCAAACGCTACCTATGTTCATAAACTACTAAAATATGTTAAGAATAACTTATATTTTTACCTTAAAAGCGAATCATGAATTTCTACATAAATTTGCGAGTACTACAGATGAATTGTTTGTAGACGATCTAGAATTTCCATCAAAAGGCTCTTTCTACAATGCGCTGCCTTCGATCAGCCGATTCCACATCCGTGCCGCCCTGTGCCAGCGTACCTTAAGCCCTAATTGATTTACCAGATAAACCTGGAATGTCACTATACTTGTATTTAGTTAATTATGTAATTTTCCACTAAATTGCCGAGTCGCGTGACTCATGAGCATGGATGCATGCTAAGGAACGAAGTAACTTCAGGTATCACAATTTATATTTTGGATCGGCGTATTAATTTTGATTATTTATACAATCGCTAGTTTTAATCATGCTTTTAAAGAAATATAATTTATCTCTAAATATAATGCAGTTTCAGTGTGATTCTTTAAAAACTTATATTAATACTTATACACCAACAATTTAGGAGCTTAAAAATATTAATCTGTTACGTAAAAATCACGAAGATTGTTCTTGTAAATCATAATAATTTGAATATTCGCGCCGTAGAAAGCAATTCGTGTAATGAGAGTATAAAACAATGGCTGATAATTTACGAGTTTGGCCGCGGAGGAGTCGGACCTCTTGTAATTTAACATCGACTTCTATTTGATAATGTCGGAGCCTTTAAAATGAGGATAAAGATTAGGGATAAAACGGTAAGATAATAATAAATGGAACATTACTTAATACCGTAAGATTCAGATAGCTGTTAAAATGCGGACATTTCTATTTTTACCCTAAATGTACCCAAATATAACCATGTTCTAGTCTAAAAAATAAATATATAATTATTATTTTCATTCAGTATAAAAATATGATTTTTAAATAATCGTATTTTGGAACATTAAATTTATTTACTTGCAAGAAGCTATACGAAACTATTGGAGCTGTGAATTTAACTATATAAACTAAAATATAATACATATATTTTTTAATTCGTAGGTCTAGAAACGATTGAAAAACATAATAATTTTTCCGATACGAAATATAAATTAAAATCCGAACTGGCGCGTAATTCGACAATAAAACGCAGCTGAGGCGCACCCCAATCAGATGGAGATCTTGATAAACGACTAGCGTGAGACTGCATTCTGCCTTTCAACATACCACCTTCGAGAAAGGTACTGGCTGATCAAATTTATCATCATATTAAAACTTCCTTAAAATTTACTCTGTTCTTCTTGTCATTTGGTGATCACAACATAGCAATAATGTGTCTTAATATTTTCGCTAACCTTGACAAATATGTCATACTCGTATAATATTTAATTGAAAAGTATGATCATGATACACTGAAGCACATTTATTTTTGTTACAAAATTGTCCGCTACGAAGTTGTTTTATTCTTATAGCGTCGGCATTACTGTTGCCAACCAAAAATACGACATTTAGAGCTGAAATTACTTCAGAATTAACATGTTCACTGTATGCATTGACGCGAAATGTGGTTCATTCTACTTAAAAAATGACATAAAAATACAGCAATGACTAAATACAAATAATTACTTCGTATCCCGGGCAAGCCGTATTGCTCTGCTCAAGGCTCATGTCGTAAAAGTATTTTTGTCCCTCTCGATGTCACACGAGAGCATAGAACAGAAAGAGACGGCTTATCGCAGCCTAAATAAAACATAACGGATGAGAACACGAGCCATATTGCCTCGCTGGAAAAGTTTTAAAAAGTTTTCTTTGCGGACCCATTACAAGTAGGACTTTGTATGTGTGCGAGCGCTCGATACTATGTCAGACTACAAAACAAGATTTTGGTATTAATAGAGACGAAAATATCATCTTCTCTAGTATCTACTGCTATTTTACAATATGTGCCGCTCATAAAAACAAATTATTCAAATACTACACGGAATCAAACTATAATTCCCATGAGATAATAAAGATACAACCACGTTTTGCAATATGAAAGGGCCATGTAAAATAATGTGTTATCCAAATTAGAGAATTAATTTTTTTTAAGTTTTTAATAACGACAAAATAACGTCATCCTTTTAATTATAAAACGATGACGTCGGATGACCTGAATTATATCTGTGTGCGTGAGCCCATCACGCTCACAGGAACGAACCACAAACACAAGGGAAGTAGGTTTATTTCCATGAAAAAGTTTTGAAAATCGATGGCTTTAGCTCCAGCGCTCGAAAACTTTTCCGTCATATAACCATAAATACAGCTACCATTGCTACGAGCCATGTTTCGCTTCCTCAACTACGGCGTATTACAAAATTTTCACTCGCACAGCTTTGTCATCTTTTACAAAAATAATAAAAAAAGACTTACATGGTTATGTATTAGGATGTTGACATATTGTAAATTATGAGAATGGACCAAGAATAAAAATAATTACTTTTTGATTAATTATAAAACTCCTCTCCTAATTTGGTATAAGGCTTGATATGAATAGGATGTTATTAAGAAAGGTTTGGTAAACGTAGGAGTCTATCCAGTGCAGATATCGGGTGCTTTGCGGCGCGCGCCATCTTGAAAATATCTCTCTGATATATTATTGTTTATAAATAATGACTTCTCGACCCTCCCAATTTAATTGTGGCGTATCCTCGAGAATGGCTTATTAAGCGGCCGGTTAATATTTCCTTATTGGGCTGTAATTAATTTTGTTAGTCAGGTGCTACGCCCACGGCGGTTTTTAGGTCGCCGTCTAAGCGGCTATTATCTTCCGCATTATTTTGTCGTGGCCAATTTGTTTGAAGCCTTTGACGGCTAGATGGAGATCGAGTTAATTAACTCGTCTCGGTGAAGCACCGGTCCGCGAATGATTCGATTTGCTGATTATATTTGCTTGGAGATTAATATTTTGGGATGATAACCAGAAGAGATGACTGATGATGTCTGAATATTTAACTGCACTTGCGTGACGTAAAATAAAATAATTATTAACTTTGCTTTCATCTAAGTTCAAGAGTAACGTACGATATTGAACGCCGCAATAAGACAAACTCTGAAACAGAGTTAGAACCACGCTGAAGTTGAAGGCAAGGTCGAATTAGCCCCATGACCTTCCCACTGCAGCCCTCTGCCCGCTGGTCCAAACTCCAAGTAGTTAGCGAACAACTGCCATAACTCCGTAGGTACTCTGAAACTGGGTGACGGTCTAACCGGCCGTTGACTCCGAGAAAAAGTTCTCTTTAAATATCCACAACTTTAGTTTAACAACTCAAATTTAGTTGGTAACAAACAGTAACAACAAGTCGCGAAAGTGGCGCGCGAGTCGTTCAAGTTCAGCTTTGTTTCGTGACGCCATGAGTGATGTGTTGGTTAATACGTCCAAACATGACATATACGCCACATTTAAAAATATACGAACTATATGTACCATAACTCTTCATAAGTTCTCATTGCGCCACGCGGCTTACGTAGCCTTTTTACAATCACTTAAAATAGTTTTGTACTCTTTTATACTATTCCTTAAAGAATTATACACTTAAGGTGCACTGCACTGTTTCATATGCATAGTTTAGTCGATGTTCGTTATCAGGAATTTGCTGGTCTTAATAAATACACCCATAGTTACACCACACCCACACAAAGGCTTATGCAAAAGGGTTGCCTTCAATAGTCGAGCTGTCGTAGAAGCGGTTTTAAGACAGGCAAGAGCTAGCCACAAGTTGGTACGGAGTACTAGTAAGAGTATCGATTTCAGCTTTAATATCGCCGGAGTGTTCTTGCAATACTATTTAGTTAATATTTATATTTGTTTAAGGTTGCATAAATTAAAGTCTTTAAGAAAAAAAAACATAATATTTACAGCGGACAGCTTATATGTTGATTTTAATGAGTGCTACTTAACAATCTTACCCACCTAAGTAGTTACGTTTGCAATCTAGAGTTAGTTAGAGTGATGTAAATTACGTAATATAATGAGGGAATCGGACAGTAAAACCCCAGTGCATTTGGTGGAGTCCTGAGAAGGACTGTCACGTCAGCTCTGCGGTGGTTAAAAGGCGCATGCGCCCCCTGCCTCCCTCTGCCCGCAACACGGAAAACTTTTCTCCGACATAGGTATAAATACAAGCGCTCACCCGTCGGCAACACTTTTTGCCCCCCCATGTGGGGTGGGATGGCAAAAGTTTTGCCAGCCCGACTCGGTACTACGTACACAGCTCTTCCACTTTTTCCTGTATATTGAAATGGAGGTGCGGAGAAAAGAGTAGAATTTAGAAGCTGTCGTACAAATTTTAATGAGGATTGAGAATGTGACTGTCGCGTTGTAACGAGCGTGCAGGTTTTATTATCGATGCGTATAACGGCACGAGGGCTAAAACGCGATTTAAATGAGATCGGATAGAATGTTCACAAATTGTAATTTAGTGGAATTTGTTAGGAAAATTTTGGAGTGGTCACTAATGAAATTTTGCGAGGTCCGGTGGTAGTTGCATAATAAATGACTGGTCACCGGGTTAACACCTTGTTAGAGATAATCACAATTAGGCGAACCGCTACTTCATCTCGAATCCACCATTTAATAAGGATATCTATGTACTGAATGTTTAATATTCGGTTTGTTTGCTTTTCATCCGTCGTTAGAGGACCACGGAACTTATGAATAATACCTTCTTTGACTTAGGTTTTGTGCCCCATACTGAATTATGCACGACGATTATATACGCGTGTAATCTTTATTATATGTTTTAACTACTTTTTTAACAATCAAGATTAAAAAACTGTAATGTCTTAACAGTTTAATCCACATTGTGTGTTGTGTGGTTTATAATAAGAAACAAAGTTCAGTTATAGACTGGAAGCATTATTATGTTTTAGAATTGTTTCCAAATGCTACCTCTTTAACGTCTTTGCAGAACGCCGCGTTTTCACTGGCTAGATAATACTACCGCCATACATTAATAAACCGAAATATAACAGTTCAATAAGAAAAACCAACCGCCTTAGGTCAGTTGTCTATTGGATCTCGAAATCATCGTTTTGTAAACATCAAGTGAGGACTTTGTTGAAGGATACGGGTTAGTCAAACATTGAACGGGCTGTCAGCGGGGCATATTTGAGGTCCGTTAAGGGTACATTCATCACTTTGGGTATTTAGTGCAGTCTGACCCTATGTTATCTTCTTGGAGCAGTGACGTCACGGTCCACCCGGTGACTGATGACTTGCTTTAATTAAATTTTATGGAACCGCTAAGCCACATCACCTATTTCATTTAACCATTAGGTGTCCTGCCATAAGTTATGCAGATGTATCGTTGAGGTACCTAAATATTTTAGTTTGTTAAAAAATTAGGGTTTTAATTAAAAATCTGTGGCAATTATCACCGTTTAAGAAGAAATATGTACATACTAAAATAAAAGGTTTTGTTCCTCATCAAAGTTTAGTCTTAATGCGACGCTCAATCGTAATTAATAACTCAAAAATAAATAGAACAGGCAAGCTATATATGAATATTGAATTATTGACTGCAAATTGCACACATACGATAAATTTAAGCTTCGAAAACGACATTCAAAGGACGGTTAGAATTATCTAAATCTGTGTAATGTAGTTGCTGTCTAAGTTAAACCGGCCAACTCTGACGTTCATGCAAAATTCAGAGAATAAAGGCGAGCAGAAATCAGCGTGTCAGATATATGCGTACTTTGCGGATGGATTTAGCTCAGAAATTAGACGGGATAAAATAGGTACTACAACAAATTCAAACTACAACGACCCAACCCAGATTTCTAAGCATACATTGCTGGTAGTTTCAGGTCGATACACTCACTCTTATCCAGAATATCGTTTTTGGCTTTAATCGGGGATTTTCAAACATAAGGATTGTTCTCTATGATCGCCAAAAAACCATACTTTACGAGATATGGGTATGCTGGAGGAGCCATACTTCTAAATAAATCGATTTTAATTTTGTATGTGATTTTACATACCGTACCCGTGAGTTCGGACGTTACTCGGAACTTGAATTAGTTGAAACGTTTTCAAAATAGACTTCGGTTATTCAAACTTTGCACTTACCGGGCAGCAAAAACCCATTTGTTAGAATGGAGTCGAAGCACTCCAATAAAAATTATTTCAATAGATGTTTTCGTTTCGATTCTAATTAAAATTTATTGAATACCAACTTTGCCCACACGTCCATTTCAACGGATATATTGGCTCAATTAAATCAAAGTTCAATTTATGTTCTTGCAATTTGCTCCTATTTACATTTCTTGATCATATAACAATTCTAAAAAAAAAGGTCTCAAGCCGACGACCGCACCGTTTTATAACAATTTGGTTATACAAAGGAAAAGTTTAGAATAATTATAAACAGTTTCGGCACACGGCCTATAATTTGAAGCTCGGCTGGCCCGGAACTTGTGTGAACTTCCTCATTTATTCACCAGTTTGAACCCAGCTAACCAGATTCTAACTGCACCGTAATTATTGTAATTCTTACAAATTTTCATACGTTATTTTAACCAACTAAGATAAAAACAATATTACATAGAGATTAACATCAACTTGCCGACGCATTCCGTAGGTACAATCATTTCTTAGTAAATTAATTATCAACGTAGAAAACAACATTAAAAAAAGTTATTAAAAATTTTAGTTTTGTAGGAATGGAACCTAAATGTAAATATAACATATTCTATTGTACAATCAGACTAGGCGTAAAATCTTCAATTTAACAGTGAGTTAAAATATAAAACAATAAAAAAATAAGACAGTTGTGATATTATTTCTATTAATTTATTAATGAATTTTAAAATACAACAGTATTCAATCAATCATTATAATCACACAAGCTATAAATCAGAAGGAAAACAAAGAATGTCACGACGTTTAACTCGAGACAAGAGCGATAACTCAGGTCGGTGGGCTGCACGGATTTATTGAAGCAATTGACAAAGTGGCAAATGGGCCATTACAAATTAGGAGTTTCAAGACGGAAAAATGTACCGTCATATTTCCCAGTGTAAGCAAAATTGCAACTAATAAATAATCGTGCTCGCCGTTGTTGTAATTTATAAGTACGGGGACTATTGTTTTAGTTGGTGTGTTGGTAAATAAGTGTCAGTTTCTGATTGGTTCCATAAATATATTAATAATATTAATAATTCGTAGATATAATATGCGCTAGCAATATCAATGACCAGTTTAACCTAGTGGTTAGCATCCGATTATCCACTCTGTGGTTGTGACCGTGAGCTGCGGCTGTATACCAATGGTATATAATGCACGTACTTTAATTAGACTTAAAAATCAACGATATATCCACCATAAAAGGCTTTCCTGAAAAATTGTAGCCATAATCAATTCGACGAGTAATATGACATAGTATGCAGCTATATGAATAAATAAAAATAAAATACATTATTCAGTCTATATATCCTCACGTACGTACAAAAAAGGGTCGTAAAGCTATCTCATTGGCTTCTAATACAAACAATAATCGTAATAATCGAATACACAGGGGAACTAATTCTATGAATGTTTTCAGTCGATAGCTTACGACATGTTTATTATCATTGAGCAATAAAAATACGTCTAATGACTCGAGAAACGATTCGGGATACGGGATTGTCTCACTACTTCATATGACTCAATAAAATTTTATGTTCAGTTAAACTTAGCTAAACGATTCCCTGTTTTCACAAATTAGTCATTATTGTATTTACCTTTATAAAGACTCCTGTAATAGTGACGATAGTTTCAAGTATTCAAAGATATCAAAGGAACATACATGTTACAACGATATAAATCACTCATTATGATTAATAAAATAAAATATTGAAATACTGCAATCGGCCATTTTGACTGAAACGCCAAACTTTTAGGGTTTGAGGTCATGATTAGGTAAACTTCAGTAACTTCACTGTGTTTTGTTGTGATTACGCCTTTGGATTTATTTTTTATTAGTTTATGTGTAATTTCTCCACTCGACTCTTCGGCACGAATCTATTACAATGGAGCCAAGATTTGTTAAGGGAAATAGCTCAAATTTGCCCAGGATTGATATAGATGTTGCGCGATTTCCTCGCAACAAATAAAGGCTGAGTTTAGACACGAAAAGTTCCTGGTAAGTAATTTTTATGTTTATCTTTAGAACTCGATACAAATACAATAAATCAATCAATCAATCAATCAAAATAATTATTTTATTTTACTTCCATAGTTTCTTTTTATATTAAACTTGTCATTTTTGATTTTCAAGGTTTTCTGCTTTACAGTAAATATTCGACAAAACGAGTTGATTTATAATAAAACTACAATCACCTACTAGTTATTTTGCTCATAGTAAACATATACAATTTGTAATAATAAGTTTACATTATTTTTGGCTTTAAATTTATTTAAAAATCTTCTTCTCGATGTTTCTTCTGCCTTGTAATTTAACTACTTATATATAATAATTGTGGCTCATTAACAATTGGATGAGCTTTAAATTTTTTGTTTATATTAATATTTTTACTATATTTTAGTTATAGTTAGTGTTACATATTATTTTATGTTCTTTTTTGTTAATTATTTGTGCACTTCTTGTTCTTTAGGTATTTCTTTTTTTTTGGTCCATATTAGGGTTGCCTGGAAAATGTCGCTTTTTTGCGATAAGGCCGTCCATTGCTTAATAACTTATGTAACCTGCTTTTTTATATGTATGTTTTTGTATAAGGTAACGTAATGTAAATAAATAAATATAAGGAAGTTGAAATCAGTGTCACTACGATGGGAAGAAAACTATTAAAATGCAAGATTTGCTTGGAGCATAAGTCCATGCAAAACTATATGGTGCTACATTGAAAGTTGATGAAGATGTAGAAAAAGTAACATCAATGAAATGCTAAAAAAAAATTTTTTGAAGAAGGACAAAAGAGAAGAGAACACTTTACAACTCTGAGTTACTTTAAGTATTAACAGTATTATAATTGTTTTGTAACTGTAATTCATTGTCTCAATGTACCAACGTGCTTACACACAAAGAAGAGTGCTGTGATTTGTTTTTAAGTAAAGTGAATTTGACAGTTGAACTTATTAACAATATTTGAAATAAAACCACAGACCAGTTAATAAATAGCCTTTGGTACGAACTGAGGTATGACAGAGTAACAGGCTTATGAAGTGAGTTGGCGCCAGAGCGATGATCGGATTCTGATATCTATGATCAGAGAAGATGATAGCAGCGCTAAAATGGGGTATATATTTAGAAAATGAAGTAAGAGCAAGAATCTAGAGAAAAATCAGGAAAAGTGGATTGTTCATATATTAAAAACATCCAATGATAGCAGGCTCCCCTGATGGAATATGACAAGATAGCACTGTGAAAAAAAAATTAAGCAACCAAACTTTTCTCAATTATATTAAAAGACCCAGATAGAAATGCATACCTAAATAGCACGTGGAAGTGTTACTTTTGCATTGCAGACCCCAATTTTTCGCTTATAAATAAGTTTAATGACCAATAAATATCATATATATGGCTTTCTTGAAAGTATTATAAAAATTTAGAAATCCCATGTTTTTGACAAAAATTATTTTAATTGTCTAGTGTCTACTTATTAGAGTGGCAACATCTGGAACAATCGACAAACTGAAAGTTTAAAAGTTATATATTTATAAAGATGTATATTAAATGAAATTAATTAATTGAGGAAATATAAAATATCAACTTTGTAATAATAAGGTACGAAAGAATAAAAGGTTGATATACAAAAATTTGGTCTGTTTGGTAAATACAAACATTTCCTGAAATCTCCTTTTGTGCACTAACTGCGACGTCCCGCGGGTGCAATGCGTCGTCTTGCCCTCAACAACTAAAGGTTGTCAACTGAAGGTTTCTTATAAATATTTGTTTGGAATGTTTTCTCAGGGTGGTCTGTGTTATTATGTTAATCCAATCGATAATTTGTAGTTTCGTAAAAAAGTATTCCATAAATCGGAATTTAATATAAAAATACTGATCTAAATTATCGTGATTCATGTGCACTTTTTATTTTTCATGTACCTATCCTTTTTAAGTTTAGTTTATTTTTTGTTCCTGTTTAATTTTGTCTTAATAACTTTATGTAATACTTATACTTTAATTTTTTATTTCTTGCCTACCTACTCTAATTTAGGACATTTTTTTCGCCATCAGTCCTTTTCAATTAATTATGTTCAATTTTTATATTGATTTAATGTACGAAGTGTTAATGTAATAAATAACTATAGGCATATAATTAGGAGTCATATTAAAGCGTTACAAGCCAGTAGTAATGTAAATCAGATTGCTTTTTAACATAATTGTTTAAACAGTTGGTAGCCCTACATCGTCCCGCGATACCGTTAGCTTACTCGTGCGTACAGATAAAAAATAATTGCTTCCGTCACCCTGGATCGGGGAAATAAATATTCCTCGGGAAAAGATTGAATTGGAAATATTTTAAGAAACAGTAAGACGCGATTAAAATACAAGTATTACATAAAATATTTGTGACGCTTTCTTGCTTTATACACATTACTTGAACCATTTTAACTATGATAGTTGTGTATTGTTTTTTTTCCGTAGACAGAAAAAGTGACGATGTATTGGTAATGGTTGTATAAAATAGAATCTCAAGCCAAATTTGGAAAGTGCCCAGTGCACATTGGAAACAAAAGGCGGCGCCCGAATGCAAATGTATTGTTCTACTCCTAGACATTGTAGTTCGATAACGAATAGTGATAGCTGTAGACGTATCGATACCGGCATCTTAAAGTGGGTTTCCAATTGTTAATCTTCATTGTCGATTCGATTCCATTCCTTTGAATTTCTGAAATTTAACAATATGTGCATTCGATTGGGACCAATTCTAATATCGACCAATCGATATTGTAGTTGCCAACTGTGGCTAGGCTTTATGCTCACAAAGCTAAATAAAAGCGGATATACCTGCTCTTCGGAGAGTGTTCTAATTTATTTTTTATAAACAGATAATAATAATTAATGTGCAATTTAGTTTGCACGTGTTTTGTTAAATAAAGTGATTATTATTTTTATAATTTTAGGGACTCATGAAACAAATACAACATTTCAATCTTCTAACGAAGAACAAGAAGTAATCATCTTAAGTGTTGGTACAAAGTTTGTAAAGCCGAGTGCACACGTGAGAGCTCTATTCAACAAGTCAAAACGTATTGTATGAGGGCGATCGATCATAATCAGCCTCTTTCACCTCACCTAATGGCCCACGAAATGGCAGCATGCGTTTAAAATCTGCGAGCGTTGGCAGCATTCGGAGCTAACCGTTTGGAAACGTGCACAAAGCGAGCTGACAGATCCATCACGCGTCGCTGTCTGTGGAGCTTTTATTCCTTTTTTGAAATGTCTTGTAATTTTTATCTATGGCCAAACAATCCGGGAAAGCTCGAAAAACAAAGCCAATCGTTTTGAAGAATATATTTTTTAAGTCAAACGTATCAAGTATATTTTTATAAGCAGAAATTTTGGTCTATGCTTCTTTGTCATCGAATCCATTGTTCGCTTTGTTATTTTAATTTTTTTGCGGAATGTCTTTGAGCGTTCAAATGACGCGTGTAATATCAAGGTTCGACTCGTTTGATGTGGAAGATTAGGGGTATTTTCAGATGAGTGTTTTATATTTTTCACGGAAGGGAACAATAAAGCGTCTGATCCCTTTGCGGTGCACCGAATTGGTTTCAGTGGGAATTTTAATCATTTAATTTAATACAATTCCTTAGGTTGCCATGATGCTTAAATGAGTCTCTGTGTACCCAATACATTCACGTTATAATGTACTATAGGTATTTAAATTTTACACAGACCTTTGATCAATCAGTTCTTAACACTGCCGTCCTGTGATCGAACAGTTTTTCTGTCTATGTACGCAGGTGACACTTACTCGGTGAAGGAAAACATTGTAAATGCTTTACACTAAAAAAATGTGTTATTGCTTTCAATTAATACCAGTATTAAAAAAAACCCTGCGACATTAAAGTAAACACAAATTTTATACAAGCAAACACTAGTATTTGAGATTGAAGGATAAAAAAAATAATAATTAAACATAATTATCTGATAAGAAAAAGCATATGCGATGGTGGAGCCACTACATCGAATAAAGGATTGATATTTAAGATCTTAATTTAATATGAAGCCATGCAGTCTACAACAATGTTCCCTAATGTATAATTCCAAATATCAAGACACTTGGCTTAGCTGCTGTCCGGAGCAATCGCAATGGACGCTGAGCAGAAAATTCCTTTCAAAGTTTTGATTGTCCAACACAGATGGCATTCTTGCCCAACACATTCCCAAACGTGGAAGATTGCCGCGTTTTATTGTGTTCATATCACCAAGTTTATTCTATGGAACTCATTGGCAACTGTCATTTGCGGAGACATGAAATTACGCTGGTATTTTTATTTATATTCTTAGCTCTGTGATATAGATATTGTATTGGATATTGTATTTGGGATTTTGCAATGTTGAGTCTATATTGAAAAGTTTACGCCTATTCCATAAAATATGTTTTATTTTCTATATTGTTTAAACTCATTAACAAAATAGTGCTTATGCATGTTTATTGTAAGGTACACTGTTTATTTGTAAGACTAGCATAGGAGTATTTATAACTAAAAGTACGTACGAGTACCTATCTCGTCGTAGAAAACGCTGTTATGTAATGAAATATGTTATACAAAGATCAAACGTTAATGGCACATGTAAAGTGTGTAATTTTCGTTAATCAAAAAGCGAATGCAACTTCCGACCCTTAGTATTTTTAACCCTAATTGTAATAACATTGAAAACGCAGTTTCCAGTTGACCGGTCCATTAGTGCGAAACAAGGTGGCGTCCGGACCTTTCAGGGGTATTTATAACCGTTACTATAGTTGTGGCAATAATTTCATTAGCGGGGCACAACTAGAGGCCGGACAAGACAAATGGGGGCCATTAGGAGCCTAACGACGGCCCTCGTCAGGCCCCCAAACTTTTAACGATGAGAATCAAAGTAAATACGGAGCATTATCTTGCGGAATCGGCACAATCGTAGTGTTAGGTAAAGGGTTACGCTAATAGGTAGGCAGGTGGACCGAATTAATGCAGGTTGCATAGTGACCGGTTAATTAAAAGAGGTCAGCGTTCAAACGGGCCTAACATTGTTTTGATATGTTTGGACAATCACTGGGGTCTAATCTATAACGGTACAAATGCTGTC
This sequence comes from Pieris brassicae, assembly GCF_905147105.1. NCBI lineage: Eukaryota > Metazoa > Arthropoda > Insecta > Lepidoptera > Pieridae > Pieris > Pieris brassicae. The sequence goes on along the minus strand of NC_059670.1, from coordinate 11,551,425 downwards.
AAGGGCGGGACACGTTATTTCTTTAATACATTTTAAGTGTTTTTATCATGTATCTGTAATTAAAACATGCCATTCGGGCCTGTCGGAGTTCACCAACTGTAAATAATTACAAAATCTATAAAAGCCTTGGTAATAATTTTAAATTTATCCTTTTTGTTTTATCTATAGAAATATTAAGTGTGTATATGACACAAAAATACTGAATTTTTTCATTACTACATAAGTTCTTATGAAAAGCTAGGCCAGTCTCAAGGGAAATGTGAATCAGTCGTGTATTCTGGCGATTCTCCCAACGCTCGTACATCCTAACCTCGCTCATTAAGGCCCATTCGTGGTTACTTCTTTTGACCCTTCGTTATGGGTTTGCGGCTAAAGAAAGACATTTTGGACATTTACGTATGGAAATAATATATTATAGCCATCAGTAGTTGTCACTTAGATTTAAACATAAATAACACAGACCGAAATGATTTTTGGTGTTTTGAATTTGATAAGTGTCCTAAGCTTATACGGGTTTGTTTCTTATCACATCAGGATTTTTCACAAAATTAAAAATGCCTTGGGAGATATTTTTACTAGCGCAAATTTAGGACCTTATTGATTTCCTAAATTGTATTAAAATTATTTCTTTAAAATAAACAAACTATGTATTTAGTATCCCGATACACCTTCTGCTAAACAACCTGGAATTCCTATCCCTCCACCTTTTCTTCTTACCATCTAATAGCAATCATCAGACGAAAGTGTAAACGAATAAACCTATGAAGACGAATCCAATCCTGATATACGCCGACCTCTTTATTCCTGCAGAACTAAATGACTTAGTGAGAGACTCGGGCATGTCAAAGGATGCTGCAAAAATGTTTATGATCACTATTGGAAGACAAAAATCTGTTGGCTTCAGGAACCACATTTTCGTGAAAAAAAAATGGCGGAATATTTCTTTCAAGAGGGTTCACTGGTGTAATAATATTCCTGAAGTAGTCATGAAACTGGGAGCTGACAATTACAATTGCACATCATGGAGGTTATTTACTTATACTTCTCTTTGATAAGAAAAGTTTGAAGGGTGTTGTATTGCGCAAAGGTAATACTTATGCCCCGGTGTATGTTCCTCACTCTGTGCATCTCAATAAAACGTGCGAGAATCTTGAAAAAAAATATAGCTAATATTGTGTGCAACTCTGTGGAAACTTCAAAATAATATCCAAGGTTTTGGGTCAGCAGTCTGGAATCACAAAGTATCCATGTTACTTTGTACGAGTGGTACATTATGTTAAGAAAGAATGGCCACTCAAAGAAAGACTTGAGAATGTGCAGCTTGATGCATTAGTTGGCCCAAAACAAGTTCTTTTGTATCCACTTCACAGAAAGTTGGGATTGATGACTGCTTCGGCAACGCTTTAAATAAACAAGATGACTGCTTTAAATACCTGTGCAAAGATGGCATTTTTGTAGGCCCTAAAATTCGAACCTTAAAATAAGACAGATTGCATAAAGCAATTGTAGTCAACATTGTCGAAAATTATATAAAAAAACTGGGATGCAACATGACCGTCAAACTTTCATTACCTTGATTCCCACACTGACTCTTTTCCTTAAAAACTTTGGACCAGCCAGAGGAACAGGGAGGAGATCTTCCATCTAGACATAAAGGAAATGGAGAAACGTTACGAAGGAATATAGGATGACTTTTTACTGCTACCTCGAAGAGAGCAAAACTTACTATTTTTAATCCATTGGTTGCTTTGAACACCTCAATTTTGCAGTGTAATTCTCTAATCACTATTTTCTTAAGATTATTGGCAGTTTCTATAGAAATTTTCAAACACACTAAAAACCTGAAGTTCTAGAAACTAAACATAGATTCGTAATTACACTTCATTTACTATAAGGTACTATAATTTGAAACACTTTTTCATGAAATAAAAAAATAATCTGTTCCGTTTCAATAATAACCAAATTAAATTGCTTGATAATTATTATAAAGATGTATTATCAAAAACCATTCCCAAAATAAATTTCACTTTAAAATCAGTCCCTGAGAACAGAAACAAAAAATAATCTTATGTAACCACCTATCAGTGGAGTTACTAATCTCAGGATTACTGCATATGAGGAGTGTCGCTCAAGATATTATTTGAGTCACTCATTACGCTTATTACCCCAAGATGACAGCCTTAAGAAGGGTGTTGATATGAACTGACTTATCCGCAAATGCATGTATTGATATTAAGTTTATCTAATCTAAATCTTAAGTTACTTTGGGGATAGTAATATAAGCGATTTAAATGAATTATTATTTTTAACTTGGAAGGTAACTTAGACGTGTCCCATCCCATGTTATAAATGTAGATTTTTTTAGTAGTTCGTAATGTGTAATTTTTATATCTCTGGAATACTACTAACGTTATATGTATAGAACAGTTTGGTTGTGTTAATAAAGTTCACATCGCAAATACAAAGCATAACGTGGATATTAAGTTAATGAGAGACGGGACGCGTCATTCTAGACAAGTGTAGGGGAAAATATTGGACGAGTGTTGCTTCATAGTCGGAATACCAATTTATTGTTTCATTAACACGGATTACATGACATGTGTCTACTGTACTTTTGCCACAATGTGTTGCCAGTTATATGTCAAAATTTATCATTGGTTTTCGGTCAAATATTTTAAGCAACACAACTAAAATGCGTTCCATATTTTTTTTTAAACAAGGGTTAATCAGACGGCAAGCAGCGTCGGTCCGACTATATATACCCATAACCATTTTCATCAGCTAAATTTTCACATGCGTTGCAAATACAGCACCTAAAATTTTCTTCCCACAATTGCAATAAAAATTGCGAAGTTGAAAATAAAAATAATTAGCTCCCGTATTGTTGACGTTAATATCACTTGAAGGGAGGTTGGGGTGAAATGTAACACACGGCTCGCTACTTTTTATTAATTTACGAAGTAAAGTTATAATCTTGTTAGCGTCCCGACTCCATTGTGACGCGTTACCTGGACATTGTAATAGGATCAACTTATTAAATACTAAGTATGCAAACATCAAACGTTTTCATACAATGAAAGATTTTTCTCTGTAAGAGGCTTTTATTGTTTTTTTCTTTCAATTAAATCTGCTTTATGATATTGTTTTGCTTTCCTACTCACGTTGGCAATAATAAATAATAACTCAAGCTTATTTAATAAATCTTAGAGAACTCCTCGATAGTGTTCCGGAAAGCAATAAACATGATATCGTTTCGCCCCAACGGTTATGAGACAAAATATTTGAGATCCATTTACTAAGGATATTAGCCGTTAAAGAGGTGCTCGAAAGGCTCCGTTGCCTTACCTTCGGACCCTTTGGGAGGCGTTTTCTCAAGGAGCTAAAGGTGTTGTACCCCATCCTAAATACGATCTAATTACGAAATAGTTTCTGTTCTTGATTTATAGATTAAGTTTATCCGAGGCCGGGTCGCACACGCGGCGCGTTCGTACACCGATGACATATTAAAATCTCTTTCTCGTACTATACAAATACATTGGCGTTTAAGGGTATAACATGGAATTAATATTTTGTATATTATGAAATTGTAGTAAAACAGAAGTATTTATTTTTATTATTGGGTTAATCATTTAAATATTATTTAGATTTTTTTTGTGCTTGCTTGTATGTTTTGTTTTAACAATATTTTTACATTTATGTATCAATCCCGACAGTTAAATAACAACGACATTCACAATGTTTACAAAATAGTAGTCTAAATAAATCACTATTGCGAGGTGTTAAAGCAAAGACGGTACAATCTCAAGGCATTATCGGATTCCGTGGGTCTGCGGCCCACAATGGATGTTCCTGGCCGAAGAGAGCTTACACTGTGGGCTCAGTGCTTTGTAGCAAATCACTTCGCGTAGATTTATTGCCAAGTGTCCCCATTACCCCACTCGCCCCCGATATAAATCGTGAAATAAGTGTTGCCATATTTACCGGTGACGTATCGCTAATCACGGACGCCTTCTGCGCTCGCCAGTTGTGAATAGTAATTATTAATCCGAGTATCTGATGACGAATCTGAATAATTTATTTCACAAATTTATTGCTCTGAGGTCGTCAAGTCGAGTTGGCACAGTTGCCACATGTGACTAGAGTTTTAGTTAAATAGCTTTTGTGGGTGAGGAAAGCGAAGTGAATGAATTTGAGTAATATTAAAATGGTGGTAGTGTTAAAGATTCCCGTTTGATAATTGTAAACGGAAGCTAAGCCAACTTGTACCCAATCGAGCAACATTCCCATATCCTTTGTCCTAACATAAAATTAATCATATTTGGGATTCAATTTACATAACGAAATTTGCACAAAATCCAATTACGCCCGATTATCAAATTAAAACGGCCGGAGCGAGATGCCGGAATAGATAAGAAAATTACATAAAAGATCCTTATTAGCGTGCTTAATGTGTTGAGTGTTAAGTAAATTTGAGTGTAATCGCTCTAAGCCTTTTTCCCGGATGGGAATCCGGGGTCGGGAAAAATGTGCACGGATTTATTGGCTTGTTACCGGGATTTAAAAAAGATTCGAGACGCAGGAATGCGACCCGCGTGTCGGCGCTTTGACGGGTGGGAGAGTTCATTTTTGCATTCTGGTTTCGGCTTTTGCTAAGGTCTCAGATGAATTATATTTTATTATATTCTATTCCCCTTGAACTATATTCTCTTAACTCTGTTCATTGCAGCGTAAGTCCAATCAGAAAGAGATAAAAAAGAAGTTTTTTTAAAGATTACTTACCGATTATCTTTTATGAATAAATAGATCATCAACTTTACGTTAGAAAATAATAATAAAAGCCTTTTATTTCAGATGTTTACAACTAAACAGATTTTTATTTCTATCTCGTTCTTTTTAGATATCTGTGCCCTTTTTTAGCAAAATCCTTGCCCAAACCCCGCCATTCTTGTCTGCACTGTGCCACTTTCTGCAACATACCACCTGATGTTTCGAAATCTGGTCTATCCATCTTCTATACTCTCTTCTTCTTTTGCGTTTATTGTACACCAGTCTATTGGTCACTAGTTTAATAATTTCTGGCTCTCCGTTTCTGTTCCTCTTGTCATGTGCCTCACTCATTTCCACAAAAGAGTTTTACTTTTATTGTGATATCTGTTACCTTAGTTGTACATTATGTAAGAAAATATTTATAACTTTCCTATTTATTAGGTAACGTATCGAAGTAAAACATTATTGATTAAAGTTTTCGATTGCATCCACGTTCGTTCGTAACTCCATTGCTCATCAAGCATTTTAAGTGCCTCTTACTGTCCTCTTGAGACCTCTCGACTTGAATATTCAAAGAAAGATTTCGATCGCGTCTTTCAGTTACTAAAACTTCTTAAATTGTACCTGACATGATTAGTCAAATCATCGCATTTCTTAAAGAGACTTATAAATATGACATATTTTGTATAAATAGAATTTCTTAATATTAATAAACATAATGTTCATTGACGTTTTCCGTTTTTTTTTAAACTATTTACAATAATGCCTTTTTTATTTCTTTCTACAGGTCATATTGTATTGTTAAACGTGGATATATGTTTTATATTGTATAATAAGTTTTAAATTATTCTCGCGTATTCAATAATTACGAATAATAACGTGAAATGATTTCCCCAAGAAGTGTCCAATTCGCAGGAGATTTCGAATGAATATTTTAAGTGGATTTTTCCCAAAGTCGTGACGTGAAGGGAGTGACAGGAATAAACGAGGTAAATTAATAAAAGAGGGCGGTTAGTTACAATTACGTTTTTAAATGTAAGCAAGCCAGCTCCTTGTTACGCTTTGATTTTTCTTTTGCGACACGCCATTTGTCGGGCCTCGGATACTCGTCGTATAGGGCTGTAACTGATATTTGTATGAAACTTTAAATTTGAGGTATATACTGCAGTTAAAATTCCCAATGTTATAATGTTATAAATGTAAAATCACATTTATAGGCTGACGCTGATTTTACTGCACTTAAGAGTTTTTCTTTATCAAAGTTAGTAGTCATATCCTGTTACACTAATATTATTTTTCCGAATAGTATTGACTTCAGAAATAACAGGACAAAGAAATATTCCGGTAAATGGTTGTAAATGCATATATAAAAGCCAAGTGAATATTCACATTCTACCGTCTGCGAGTCGACCGACAGTAAGCTTTGATTTCGCCGGGAAGTAAAGGGTTTGAAAAAAATCCGGGAGAAAAATCTAAGGAGGGTCGTAAAAATATCTAGCCGTTGTTTTCAAAAGACGAGGGTAGTCAGGTAGAGGCAAATGAATTGCAAACAGCATTATTATTTCCTTCAGGAAGTCGTATATATTCGCGGGCGCTTTTATTTTAACGTTTTCCGCTTTATTCATTTTTTCTTACCCCTTTTTATTGCCGACAGCCTCCTAATGTATTGTAAACGCACCATAACGGCTGTAAACAACTATTACAAGTTAATATTCGTCTCGCTTTTATTCAATTTATTAGTCACTTTATAGGAGATAACTATTTTTATGATTTAGGAAGTCTTCATTTAAGGTTTTAATAAGTAAAAATCGCTAATTGATTTCCCAAAACACGTGTTCTACAAAATTGTTTTCATTTTACATAAAAAAACATAATAAACATACCTAAGGCTTTTTCAAAAATCTCAATTTATCACGATCATACAAACAGACGGACATGATCGCCGACGTTAATTTTATAATAAGTAGGCGGATTAAATGTTTGGTAATTATTTTAATTAAGCTGAATTATAATACCATTGCATAAATAATAAACCAATTACGCCCAAACAAAGGTTATAAGATAAGAACAAGTGTATTTCTTGGCTGAATAGTTTCGATCGTAAAATTTGCTATAAAAGGGCGATAACTGCCGATTATGGCCGTCTAACTGCTCTCTAATAATGAATTGTCTTTAGGATAATGGCTGATCGTGATTACGCGGCCTCTTGTTACGCAATATTATGCTGGTAATGTTAAAAATCTCAATTTATAAAGAACTAACACGAACAGCCAAATGTTACATTTGTGAAGGATTCGTTATAGCCTTTTTTAGCTTCTAACTATAGTTAAATAAACTACAAAATGACTTAAACCCGTTTACTCTTAATGCATAATTTATTTATTAAAACATAATTAATCGTAATTTTCGAGGTTATTGCAGTGTGAAACAATGTTGAATGCTTGTCTTGTTTCCGTATATTTACGATCGTTAAAGTGAGATAGTGAGATTCCCGTTTTTATTCGATCAACATTCCCCACACACGGATAAGTAGGATATATTTGCAATGTAATAAAGCAACGAACGAAGCCAATAAAGGTAGATTATCGGAAGTTATGATGCGAGCCTAGTTAATGCCACATGACAATAGGCCGCGGGCGAGGAGGCTGTACGGGATTAATATGGAAAGATATCTCTTTTAAAAAAGTAATATATTTTCGATTTCAACACTTTATGTATAGTCATTAGTCATGTCCATGTGTATTAATTAGTAAATATGAATAATAATCAATGGCGTTACAATCATGTTAGGTCTGGGCCTCATATTTCTGAGTCTATTTTATGATCATTTGTCAATCTAATAGCGAAGTAGGTGTTCAGACTCCTGTACACGTCGTCGACTTCTTCAGTGTAAGGCAAGCCGGTTTCTTCACGATGTTTTTCTTCATCGTTCGAACGAATTGTAGATGCGCAGCTGGAGATCGAACCTACGACCTCAGGGATGAGAGTCGCACGCTGCAGCGACTAGGTCAACACTGCTATGAATAGTATGTGAAAAACAGAATGCTATAATATACTATTATCATTAACTAATATTTCTTAAATATTTGTTTTTGAAATTTCTATATGATAATGCGTTTATTAAAAATGAACTCTTTCCTTAGTTGCACGGCATCGCTCAAAGAGCATAAACAAAATGTGATCTGGTTCACGTTATGAAGTCGATTTATCATCAGCAAGCCGAATAATTGTCTCTGGTATGCTTTGATCGTTACGATATTACGTTTGACGTACGGATCATGTTTTTTTTTATTTTTTCTCCCTTCGTCCAAATACCTGCTTATATAATGACCGATTTGGCTATGGGTAATAATATTGTAGACAAATAGAGTTCGCATAAGTCCAATTTTAAGCTAAGATGTGTGTTTGTGTGTAGGTATAATACCTACAAGGGACCTACGTCACAAAAAAAACAAACCACGTGTCAGCATGTTAATGATATTTACAATGTTATTCTGTTGTTAAGTTGTTTTAATTTAACAAAAAAGGGATTTTTAAATAGACCCATAAAGTGGTTGATAAAGCACTCTTTGCTACTGTTTGTAAAAGGACAATCGTCGATACTAAGCAAACAGTTCGACACCGAGTCAATGTTTACATAACCTCCCCTTAGCGAAGCGGCAATAAATCCAATAAATAAATTACCCATGTCAATCTCGTATGATCTCATCTCAACTGATGCTTTTACGACTCTTTGTTCTTTTATACAAATCATTTTTTTTCTAACTACAAAAAGTATCCCGAATAATCCCGATTTAGCTAAAAAACAATTCCTTGGGTTACATTCCGAGCTCTCATGGAGTCCTAAACTAAGTATAAGTCAATTGCTCTAAAGAGTAAACTACACATACACGCAAATTTAAGTAATTTCAGTGTGAAGCAATAATAAAATATACAAGTTCCGATAGAGCGGGGAATAAAGATATTATGAGACCTTTACCGGACGCAAATAAAACGATACGGTTGCGTCTACATCGTAAAAAACACGTTAACATCCATATACATTTCTGCCCACAGCTCGTGCACACAATTTCTGCCCCTATTTGCGGACACAGATCACTACCCTCCGATACAAAGTAACTGATTGCCGCACAAACTGACCTATTTGTTATGTTGCCTTTTACTACTGTAAGGGTTACTGTGATTTGATTGTTCTTTATGGCCTTTTTACAACTATGAATCCGTAAAAACAGTAAGCAATTAGACATATTTTTATAAAGCAAAGGTATTTGTTTCGAACAGATTTACATTTAATGCAATACACATATTACACACGTTAGCAAATATTATAACTAACTTCTGTTTCTTCATATATCTCTATATTTTCTGGTATATCGTTCATATACACGAAAACCTGTACCATTTTATTCCAAGCGAAACATAATTTTTCGCCTTTGTTGCAATTTAGAGTCTCTGAAGGTGTTCAAAACAAAAGTTATAGCAAAGTTTTATCAGTAGCCCGGGGCGAGGGAGTCCCTTGACCTATTTATTTCGGGATGATCCAAGAAGATGAAGGTACTGTTATTCCAGGGCTATTATTCAGATCAGATATTATTTAAAAAGTTTTGGACAAAGCAAACGACTTTTGTTCTAAAATTAAACACTTTTAAATGAAAAGGCAAGCTTTATAAGGCCATTGTGCCCTAATAGGAGGTGTCGGGTCTATGCAACTGTCAGGTAGCTTCTGAACGAAACTGATATTATAGTATTCAGTATGGGACCACGTTTACAAATTTGGTTTTAAGTTACCTTTGTAAGTTTAGCTATTACACTTAGCAATATTGTAAAGAAAACAGTAAGTACAAAAATTTTAATTTAGCTAATTCATATATTTTAATGGTATTTCGTTTGAAGAGGGCTTGCTCCTTGTAAGCTACATGAAATGTGGATATTTTGGTGTGAGCACAAAGTTGAGTATTGATTCGCTCTCCTAGCAGTTTCCAGTTCAGAATATGTTCTGCAATATTCTGAACGTATGTTAAACATTCTACGAAACCTTGTACAGAAAGAATATTTATAAACTTCATTATAACCTTCTTAATATGTTAATCGCAATTGTGTAATAAATACAAAATATCTTTACGAGCAATGATAGCGTCTGCTACCTTGAACCTTTCAATTAGACTGAAGCATGAAAGGGACTTTACTATTCACGTTATTTACTAATAAGCAAATGTTACTTACTTTCGATCCGTTTAATATTTATTCCATTATAATTAACCGTGCGATGGAAGTCGGTTCTTCTAAATAATTAGCGAGTATAAAGCGATGCTTAAGTAATGAAGCATAATTATAAGAGAGGACACGTCTTAGATAAATAATTAAATCAATCACCTTTTCCCGTGGCGTATAATCTTTTCTCTGAAATTAACTTTAAACTGAACAGTTTAGACAATTTCGCTATGATTATTTATAAGGAGGGTACAAATCCTGAAAATGATGTATATTGCTATTATTAACCAGTGTTAGACCACACGTAATATTAACAGGTAGGTAATTTGAAGAAGATTTGTTGATTCGTTGGCAAATTCTGCCAATTTTTTCTTCATGAAATTAAACAACTTTCTCAATAAGCGATAAAAAAAACTCAAAAACTACTTTCCGAAATTTCCAATAGTAATCCTATTTCGTTTAGTATTTCCGAATTATGGTAATTTTAATAATTTTGTCTAATTTCAAAGCTCCAATACATTGGAAGCACGCATACTAATCAAATTTGATCGCTAGCTAAATTTAAAGAGATGTATGAGCCCCCGGGCAGGGTGGTGCCAACTTTTAAAGATATTATCCAGGAAGGGTTGAGTCTCGTGCGTCCTACGTGATCTCAGGCGCCATCTGTCTTCCTCGAACTGTTTGTTTATTCCATTTACATGATTTTATATTTTGTGTAAGGGAATTGGTTGTGCGTATCAGTTTTATTTTCAGTTATTATTTTCAGTTAAAACTTTCTTAATGAAAGCAGTAATCAGTCTTTTTTATCATGGCGTAAACACAATTCAACACAAAGACAAATAAGTATTTTAATTGAAACAAAACCGTAAGTAACAAAACCGAAACCTTGAATAAATAAATTAATGAAAAATCGGGTTTTAGCTAAACGCAAAACAATTTATATTTTATTTAAAATATAAAGTTGTACTTTGTTTAATGTAATTTCAGCTTTTTTTATCAATTAATTTACCTAATTGACTTATATTTTCTGTTAAATGTATTGGGTCTGTATAATGTCTAATTGTTTTATTTTATAATATGTATATGTGTAGATGTAAGTTTACTTATACATTAATTAAATAAAGCCCGCTTGATAATTAATGATTATTCTATCGTAGATGACGTCGCCACAATAATAAAAAAGACTGCTGGAGCCACGAACAGAGGCTCTACCATCACATGAATGTCGAGGATATTCAACTCCTTGAAACCACCAATACCAGTACAACTAGTGCTAAACAGTGAGTGAAAAAATAGAATTAAAGGGAAGATATTCTCTTTAATAGAGACTGTAAGTAGTGTTATGGGACACTTTCTTACGTTAAATATCCTTTTTAGTAAAGTAGGTTAGTTTTAAATAACTTATTAGTCTTGGTATAGATCGTAATGTTCCATGATATTTTAGTAAAGATTCATGTAAAAAAAAAAAAAAACCCGCTTGAACACTAATGATTTCTCCAAATAATAAAATAATCGTCAAATCCGTAAAATAGCTGCCTTATCTACAACCAGTATTAGTATTTTTCTGTTACAATTTTAGTTTTACGACTGCAAATGTTAACAATACCTTTTGTAAGGAAACAAAAAGCGAAATAAATTATGCAAACGTGGCGCAGTAACCATAAAAAATCAAGACTTTTTCCATCGAGACATTGAAATGTATTGAGACAGGAACTGGACGGCCATAAATTTATCATTTTCCACTGCATAAAGCATAAATTCGAATCATTGGTCCCTCCTTGGTAAGGTTTCTTATTGTAGAATCGGTAAACAAGTGGTGCTGAGAAAAATACTAGCTTAATTTTTGTTGCCTTTGAAGGTTTTACTTTTCATTGATTAAAATTCTGACAATAAATTTTTACATTTAAGATTACTTCTTTCTTCCTTTACTTTCTTTATTTATGATTGATGATGATTACTAGATTTCTTCTTTGAAACACATAAATACATAATTTCATAAGTTTCGTACTTTAAATAAACAATCCCTTTAAAGATATTTTCACTCAAAGTTTTCGACCACTTATTGGTATTACGAAAAAGCGTGAATAGGCACCATTTGTGCACAATAGGTCCCACATCTCGTCAGTCGTCACCCACACGAGTGGGGGAATCTCCATAAAATATCCATATTTTTAAATTTGATTGAAAACTTGCCGGACAAATGTTTGCCATTCGAAATTGGACGGGGTGCGGTGACAAAGATTCGTTGAGTTTCTTTTTTTAAGCTGCTTTGTCTGCATAGTTTTTGTATTCAGACACGGTGAATAATGTAAAAAAAACGTGTTATTGTAAGTGTCCGTTTTTGGATTTCCCTAGAAAAAGCTAACATCAAGTAGAGAAGTGTATAAATCAATTTCCAACTAAGTCATAGCAATTCTACATTTAATCTATCGCATTGCGCGGGCACATATCTGCAACGCAAATAACAGAAATGGAGGCTGCGGTTTCCGATACACTCTCAAAGGAGCTATGTGTTTGATTTGGACCGCCCCGGACCGCCGACAAATTTCGTTCCAAACTTTGTACTTCTGTAAAAACTTATGTAAAATGTTACACGAAATATTAGAATTATATTGTATAGACCAATGTTTATATTACTGTTCTTAAATCAAGCTTTACATACAATATTATTTTCTCTAAATAGTTTAAACAGCTATTTGTTATATAAATGTAAATGTGATGTAGAGAGCACAACTGTAGTAACGAAAATTAATTTCTACGATAATCAAAATTAGGTACTTTACGAACTAATAAATATTTCAGAGCAGCGTTCGGCTATGGTTCAAACGTACCTACGACTTTCCACCTCAACATTTCGGAAGCAAACAATAGAAAATGCTCGTACAGTTAAAAAAAAAACGTAATGCACAAACAAAAAAAATTGTGCGTGTATTAGTGTACACACGTAAGAAGTGAAACTTCTTTATGACCATATTTAAAAACAATGATGCAACTTTACAGAAGTTGATTAAATAAAATAAAACTAGATAAAGGCTTTTATTATCATAGACATGAATACAACTTCAAGAACCAGAGGCTTTAGATTTTTGTTACACGTCACATTTTTGGGTTACACCTCACATTTCGCACAGATCATTACACGCACACACTAAAAAATTTTAAAAACACAGCATGTAAAGCTCACATAAGCTTGAAAGCTTAAATTGTAAAATGGGATATATTGTTCTCTTGGCGATCGTGTCTGATTCCATTAGTGTCTCCCCACATCTTCACCGAACTAAAGTATCTTCTAATTTGAGCTGGACATCGAGATAACGACATTATAAACCATTGCATTCAACAACAATTTGCTTTTAGAGGGACATCGGTTCATATTAACTTTGTAATTTTATTTGTATAAGGCTATCTACTGTATTGACTTTAATTCAGTACGTTATCAAAACAACTTTAAACTCTAAAACATTGTCGACGCCGTACGTTTGACTTAAAAATAATTAGAATTTTAATTTAAACTTTACTAACACTCAGAAAATTGTCGTAATGACCCTTCACCGGACCACAGAGTATTTACATAAAGCAATTAGTGCCTTTAATGTGGTTGCTTTAAGACGTCCCAAGAAGGTTGTACATTCATTAAACTCGTGTTTCTATCCTCTTCTGTCTCGAATAGAATAATGGAGAGGGGTGAAATATATTCGGAAAACATCCACCTAAGAGTTTGTTAGACAGTATAAGGCGTTGTAAGCTAAATTCCTTAACAGACCACTGGCAGCCGTTTTGTGAAATCCTGAGGAAATATTTAGACACATTTCTGTGTTGTTCTTCCAAGGAAGTAATGTGGGAGATATTTGAGGAATACAATGGCTAAATAACTAAAAAGTTATTCACAATCAGACAATTACATTATTTGGTTAAATCTATACTACTTGACATCCTCGTGTCCTATTTATCACCTAAGAAAATATTGATTGTCACAAAATGAATATTAATTATTGACTAATATTCTTGTTTCTAAGATTTTGTATGAATAGAATGAAGTTGTGGCTTATTTCGAATTAGTTTGGAGCATCGTCTACAGTACTCACCTCAAAGCTAACGATCATTCGTATAGGTATGGGTAATTTATTAGATCAATATTGCTTAAGGTCGGCTATAATGGTTATCGGTTGGTTTAATTACTCTCTATTCGAGACAATGGTTAATAAGAGGCGATGCCTCAGCACTAAACGATGATTTATAGCCCTTTAGTTTCTTGAGATTGGATAGCAAATGTAGCGAAGATTATTGAAGGTGGGGCGATAATAGTAATGTGTTTGTTTACATAAATTAACAAATTATTTTGTTCACTACAGTACAAAAATTTAATGACAATATTAAATACATTTAAAGAAAAAAGAAACCCTGGTTAACGGCGGCCTTATCACTACAAAGCGAGCTCTTCCAGGCAACCCTAATTAAAGAAAATAGTTAAAAAAGGAAAAGAATTGAACCAAAGACCCAATCGAAAGCTCTTTCACTGTCTATCGTAATTTAAATCTGTTATTTTGTAATTTTCAGATATTTAATTTACTATTACAGATAATTTAATAAACGACTCTCAGTAAGTTAGTGAAACAATAAATCTCCAAAGATGATTATAACTAATTTGTAACTAATAAATTCATAAGCAAATAGCTGTTTACAACTCCAACAAGAGACCAAGAATTCATGGATCACATCAAAGATCTCAATTGAATATTCAAAGAGACCGGACGCTGTATCATGCGGAATACAGACTTATAATTCATTGAAATTTATTCACACTAATAAGTTTCACCGATATTGTCAATAATGAACACTGCCACAACTAAGCGAATTCATATACCTGTTACAACGTCATCACACGATGTACTTTATTTAAATCATTATACTAAAACTATACAAACTCATAAAATAATGCAATCATACATAAGTAGTTTAGACCAAATTAGTGGTTTAGTTAGTTTAGTTAACTAAAACTAATATTTTCAAGGAGATTAACTAATTATTATTTAAGATTTATAAGATTTCCAGTAGTTATTATTTCAAGTGAAAATAAATTTATTTCACGTTTCATTTTTTTTTATTAAGGAGGATCTTCTGTTATTGAGAGATATCGCCTCTGAACATACCAACTGGAGCTAGTGAAAGGCTGGAACATTTTACAAATTAGGTTTATACCAATTTAAAAAATGCAAAAAAAAATATATCAAAATTCTTTATTTGTTTAGCTATGTACCTATGTACCTAATGTTAGGGAAAAAATATTCTTCGCATTTTTTAAGAAAATTCACAACATTTTTTCATAAAGTTTATTTACATTTAACTAAAGTATGTATGTACCATTTTGTTCGATAACTTTTTGCCATCTTGTAGGTAGGGACATGATCCCATTTTTTTTATAGAAATTTTGGGGCTTCTGATCAAAATACTGCGACAATTGGTTTTGGCAGTCCTCTCGTGATGTATACCTGACATTGTCTAAAGAAATCTGAAGTGACCGAAACAGTTGGAAATCTGAAGGTGTAAGGTCAGGACTATACGGCGGTTGCATTAACAACTCCCAGCCAAGCTCTTAAGTAGCTCTTATTTTTTGGTAAGTGGCTTAATATGTCATTATCATGATGAAAAATCACACCTTTCTGTTGATTAATTTCAGCCGCTTTCTCTCAACTTCTTGCTTTAATCTCATCAGCTGTGCGCAGTAGAATTTAGAATCAATGAATAATGCCCTTTTAATCCCAACACACACACATCATAACCTTGTTGCGAGTTAACCCGGAGTTCGCCACGGTCTGTGAAGCCAGACCGGCCTTAAACCACGACCTTTTTCGCACGTTCTTGTCGTACGTGATCCACTTTTTATCATCAGTTATCAGCTTCTTCAAAAATGGTTCAGTTTTATTACGTCGTAATAAAGAATCAGAAATGAGTACTCGGTTCATTAGGTTGATTTCAGTGAGCTCGTGAGGTAACCAAATATCGAGCTTTTTTTTGTACCCAGTTCTTCAGGTACGTCGTAACTACTGATATGCTGATCTTGCACCACTTTTTGAAAAATGGCATCCATTTTATCCATAATAGGGCAACGTAAGAAGAGTGACGTGCATCTTTGACGCCAAAATTTCCGGATTGAAAAAGCTTAAACCAAATTTGTGGTAATCTCACAGAGCGGCTTGAGTTGCATTTTTAAATATAATTTTAATATATATCGATTTTTTTCCTCATTTGAATTTGGAATTATCTTCTTTAAAATTTGCACTTTTAATAATACCAAAACCAGCCAGATACAAATAGTATAGCCAAAGAGATTTTATTACATGTTCATACATACTATAATTCGGAAAGACTTTTTCGCCAACCTAAAATATGACGCTAAGTCATATAGTTCGTCTCTTATTAGTTATTTAGTCGGCATTGGTATCTTCAATGATTCGATTAAAACAATTTAGTTTCTGTATTGGAAACGGATGAAATTATAATCTAAATTATTGATAGAAAATAAAATCTAAAACAAAATGTTCATGGGTTTTGTAACTGTCAAACATTTAATGTACAACTGTCGGTACGGTAAACCTTTCTCACAAATTGAAGAACGTATTAAAATAAAGGTTTTGAATCCACAAAATATATCCACAATATTTGCATAGTGGCGTGTTTTAAATTTTAAAAATGTTGAATAATGTCAAAAATGTTAAAAAGGATTGACATATATGTTGGTTGTGTAAACTAAGGAAAATATATCAGTAGAGTATTGCAATTCGGTGTTAGTAGTGAACATAATATTTTTTTTGAATTCATTGTGTTACTTTCATTAATTCAGTTCAGTTAAGCTGTAGCACGACATTAACTGTTAGGTTAGACCTTTGGCAGATACGAAGTGGGCCTTATAAAATAGTTTGTTCATTAATAATATAATACACAGGTTTTACGTATGTTTGTATATTTACTTTAATGAGCCACACAAATATTGTAGATTTTACTTTTAAGATGCTATATGTGAAGCTTAACTATTAAAAGTTAACTTTTTTTAGTATAAAGTATCTATCAAAGCATTACTTGAGCCCCGATTATATTTTTGATGTTGTTATTACTTTCATTTTAAAGTTATTTCCACATGCAATGCTGTAAAGTCACTGTTATGTGCTGCTAAACCTATCATCCAATTTGTTTGAAGAAAAGCAATATGAGCCTTAGCATGTGACAACCTGGACCGTAAACTCTGTAATGGCTGCCGTCAGCTGACGCTGCGTCGAGCAAGTTTTCTTATCTCACTTATTACAGGGGCGATGCACTGTCTCATTACCGCAAATAGCTCTTAGATTAGAAAAGGAATACTTATTGAACCCCCTTTGTTAATAGGTAGTATATTTAGTCAGTATTTGTTTTTCCACCAGGGAATCAAATAGGTGTTATTTTTTGGATTTCTTAGTACGCCGTAGTATAAAATTCTATTGAACCAAATCAATTGCACTTCAGGCATGTATATAGCTAGACAAAACATTTGTCAGACACTGCAGTGGCCTCCCTTTTCGTATAAATTTGGTTATTAACCCCGCAAACTTTGATCGTCAGAGTTGACCCCGGCCGGAGTTCATCGATCCGCGGCGACTTTCACCCGGATCATAAACTGAGCCACCCACTTTCAAAACTGAAAAAACATTTCCTGACTCACTTCAAAACTAAGTATACCTAATCACGGGCGAATAAAGTTCCATTAAGTTTTTTTTCAAGTTCACTTGAACTTCATCGATGTGTTCGTTCACCCCGTAAGGGACACTTGCATTAAACTTTACCTGCTCATCGAGCCTTCGAGACAAAATGTGGAGCAAGGTTGGAACAGAGTACTTTCCTCGCGAACTTTTTGCAGATCGATGGAGTTGAAAGTTTACTATTGCGCCGCCCGTAAAGCTCATTACGGTCGCCAGACATTATTAATCAGACGTTCGAAGCATATAAACTCTCCACCTGTACTCCTGTACACGGGGCTTCATTACCCGGACGACCCGCAAAGAACCTTTATTTACTTTACATATCAACGCCGGTAACTAACGAGCGAGGATACCTGCTCAGCATTCGTATTCACAAAAGGTTTTCGCCTACCTACGACGGGCGTGAAATAGGAGGCGAGTCGAGAAGGAGGCATTAAAGGAGAAAATAAAATAAAGACGGCGCCGAACGGATGTGAGGTCCGCGAAAAAAGTACGAGGCGAGCGGGCTTAATGGTGAGGCGCAGGTGAAGTGGGCGGGGCCTGTGGGTGGTTGGCGGGGATTGGTCGACGCCGCCCAGCGGAGAGAACGCCCCCCCGGCCACCGGCTATCGCCCGGCCACCTACCACCCGCGCCGAGCTATGCCTGTGTCGTGAATTAGTTTGCCAACTTTCTGTCTATGGCGGAGGCTTCGGAGCTGTAAGTATGGACGGCGGACTGAATAATCGATAAAGGTGTTTATTGAAAATGGGTAAGGACGGGGCTGTTTATTGCTTTCTTATTATTAATTCAGCCTATAATTATAGAGCGGCTTGCGTTCGCTACGTTCACCTAAATCTCACTGTTCCTATTTACATTTATAATTCGACACAATAGTCCTCGAAATTGCAAAGTTTATATATTTTAATTTTGCATTTATTAAAAATTAAATCTATGACTAATTGATTCAAACGTGTCACTCGCTTTAACGCATTAAACAGATAAGCCTATTGGCCATTGCTATTGAGGCAAGTTTTTATTTGTAATCACAAAACAAACTTTAAACAGAAACCAGGGAGGCCATAAGCCATACGACACGTTTATATACAAATTTACCAAAATAGAACGTTATGTGTACATAAAAAACAACGATTTAGTTAGAGAATTGTTCATTCGCCTAATCAAAGTCCCTTTTTAAACCGGTCACCGCGTTTGACAATCCCGTATCAGTTGAAAAATCGAAGTGAATACGCTCTCGGCAAAGAGCAAAAATGAAAACAAAGAAAAAAATAAACAAAACACACCCGTCTATTGTTCGACGTCACAATGCCTTTGCGACACGGAGCAAATAACGTTTGGAAAAATGTAAAAAAGCGCAGTTTGCGGGTTCCGGGTAAACACGTCACCGTTGCCTTATTGAGTTGATCTGGCCATTTGTGGGCCCCTCGCCCTTTGCGTTGCCAAAAAAAGAACCTTCAATTCAATTCCCGATATCCATTTCTGACGTTTCATGATTAGAACGCAGTTTCGTCGTTAGCGGCATGTCTCGTGCGCTTCTCTATTTTTACCTTTTGACGTCAAGTGCGAATTCAGTCGATACTGCGCTATCCATTAGGGAGAAATTGCATCCAGTTGCTTTAGTGATGTTTGGAGTAGACAATCAAAGAATTAATAATAACCATGATATTCATTACTGTGACCAAATGGCCAATGTTATTTTTAGCAATGAAATATAACATATCCATTATTTTAGGCTTAATTAAAATAACATATATCTATTATGAATAATATTGTTATTTCCAAGTTCCGTTTATATCTTCCTTATATATGTCAACTACTAAAGTTAATTAAACCTAAATATTTATGTAATTATAAATAAAAATAGTTTTATTTATAAATTAGGAACAGAATATTTACAAATGACCATCAAACCCCGTTAATGCATCTCTCGGGCATCTTAGAATTGTCTTTGAGTAATAATAAATATATCACAGTTAGTCCCGAGGGGCGAATAAAACAAAACTGAGTCTCAGGGTGAAAGAAAAACGATTAATATTAACTGAAATTGTTATTGCCCTTTTATTGCTATAATTTCATATTTTTACAGCCTCTACGAAAGAGTTAGGTTAGGCTTGTAAATTACTCAAATTGTAATATCGTATTTAGTACTCGTAGTGGTATTGAGATCAATGTAACTACTAAAATCTCAAATTATGAAGGTTATTTGATAATATAAGACTTTTCTACCCTTCAAATTGTAACCAAAAGTGTGTGACAGTTCTTGTTAACAGTGCTATTTGCTTCGAGAAACGGATTTTAATTACCAAAACTTATAGGACTTGATATAAAGTGTATACGTGACTATTAGTACTTTAATGGCAACTCCAGTTTCAAGCGAGGACAATGTTTTTAAAAGTTATACCAATTATGCGAAATTATTATTTAGTAAATTCAAAACTGTTATATGACCATATTATATGTTGGGCACATACATCTCCCCTCTTTGAAAACCATTTTCCTTTAGATTTTATAAATATATTTTTTATCTCTTCGTGTATGTTATGTTTGCCTTTAATTGCTAATATATCAGTGTGCCGAGCGTTGGCAAGCTTTTATAAATAAATATAAAAAGTAATCTACCACGGTCCGCTTTACTTTTCTTGCTGTACTCGTAAGTCTTAACAAAATTAATTATGAAAAACTAAAATTTCCTCACCCAATTCATAAAATATAAAGAACAAGGGGTGCGTAATGAAGTCCCGTGATTTTAGGACAAAATTGGTCCCCGAAGGTGAACCTTATTCGCAGCCACTTTCTTGTACTAAAATGTAAACATAACTCTTTGGCTGTGCTTGTTAGTTTGCGTAGAACACTTATAAAGAGGCAGATATTTTTTTACTTTGCGATATCATTTTGCCTGTACAATATGTGAATAGTCGATACTTGCTGCATTCATTGGTTATCGACGATAATGGTATTTATCATAAAATGGTATGATGATCACTGAGGATATTTGATGGGATTACCTTATTGACTTGATACTTAAAGAACATATGGTTATAAGGACCCTGAGAATATGAAATTAAAAACTGTTTAACCCTCTCACACACGAACAAATTTAGCATTTTCATCTTAACCTCGGGATCGGTCATCTTTTATAGAATTACTCCCATGGGCCTTATAGACCCCAGGAATCAAAGGGATTATTTCGTTTGAATAATATCAAAGATAATATCAACCTTAGTGACACTGGGTTTTATTGCGTTTGATTACTAATGTCTTTACAGTATATTTATATGATTATATTTATTATATATGGCAATGTCATTATCAAAAATAACGGTTTTATACAATTTTACATCCTTTTAGTTTCAATTCTACAATGTGCGTGTTGTTCTTAGGACAACCACTTACAAGTTCGTGATTTTATTTTGCTACGCCCCTGCTGAGGCAAAACTTTTTTATTCATCGAATCATAATTAATTCATCTCACGTGGAGGCAAGTGTTTCTGCAGGTTGCAGTTGGCTGCAGTTGTGGCAGTTGGCAGCACAAGATTCTTTAACGAATAACAATTACAAAAGAGGGGCAAAGAGTGTTTTGCAAGTTCTGTCATCCATAAATAATCTTTTTTGACAAATCATATACAAAATGGGTAACTTTCAAATATTAAAATTAAAAGGTAAATTAAAACATAAACAAAATATAGTTTGATATTAAATTTCAATAAATTTAAATGTTTAACCTTAATAAATATCTAATTTTAGTATTACATTTATTAATAAAATAATAAAACATTGGCGCTACATCCTTTTTAGATGATGACCTTAAATTTCTGTGAATGTTTCATGATCATTTGTCGTTTCAATGATTAGCCGTCGAAATTTTGGATCTAAGACAAGTCTAAGGTTTCCTTCACCGTTCGAGCGAATGTTAAATGCGCACATACAATGAAAATCTATTGGTGCACGGGATCGTACCTATGACCTTAGGGGTGAGAGTCGGAGCCACTAGGCCTATACTGCTTTACATCAATCTGTACAAATAAAGTAAATAAAATGATATTTAAAGGACCTAACCGTGCCGATCGCCACTTCAACGAACACTATTTAAACAGTTTGAAATTAGAGCTGTTTATAAAATCCGACACAACTTTTTTAATTACTTGCAACGTCGCCGCCGTCGAAGCCAAATCAAATGACGGAGTAAGGAGCGGTTTCTTAATACTCTCTAACGACTGTGAGGACGGTCGAATTCTTTAATTATTTAGCTCTAATGGCAGCCGAGTTCGTCCTTTGACGTCGCCCGCTTTAATTTAAACCTCCCCCAAATTAAAAATATAATGAGACTCAACTGTGTCACTGTTAATTGGAAACCGATATCTAAGAAGTTTATGGTGTTAATTCTTGTTTACATAGATTTTATCTTAAAATATGAACAATTTCTTTAAAATTAAAGTTTAACCTGTATTAAGTCTTAGTATACAACAAAGACATGCTATGTTTGAGTTCTTGTATAAATATATACAGTTTTTTGTTTATCGCTTTTAAACACATTATATGTTTTTCTTACCTAATATATAATCAATTTGTTTTATCGGTTTGTAATGTTGTTCAACATTGTATCTATATCAGCTTTTCGTATATATTGCTCTATCAATATATTTACTCTCACAAAAACATGGGTGGCATTTATATTCATGGCTGGTCACATTGTCGTGAGGCTAGCGAAATAAAAAACTGTAATAGATTCCGGAACAAAATCCATCAAGCCGACATCGCATGACATTTGACGCACATGTACGTTATTGTCACTGATACACAGTATGTTCAAAAATTAATGACACCATTACAACATATTTATATTGGAATTGATAGGCTTTTTATCAAATGAGCTGGCGTAATGTTCAAGCGACAATAACGAAGAGAATTGATCTTAATAAACATAAAGCATTTAGGTATTCCTTCCTGTGCTATACTTTTACCTATTTGTTTTACACTCTAACATGAAGCGATATTTTTCTTCTATTACTTTGCTAGTACAATTTCCAACTTCTCTTACTCTTCTATAACATCCTGTATACACACACAAGCGCGAATGCAATATTTTGCTCACCTTCGGGAACCAACATTATGCATAACTGATAAGGGTCGATTCTGTATGCATGCCGTCCTTAGTCTACAGTAATGGCATACAGGCCCTTGAGGCTTCCCGTTTTTACACTGCTTCTTAACTGGCTTTGCTATTCAACGATATAATATGGAAAACTCACGATTAACATTTTGATTGTTATATGTTAAAACAGAAATTTAGACAACTATTGAGACACGATTTAGAATGTGGGATATATAAAGATATAAATTATGTTATATAAGCGTATGTTAAAAATTACCTTCATCATATCATCTCGTAGGAATGAGATTAGTTTAGAATTTGATGTAAATATCATAGAAACATTTTCGCAAAATTGGTAAACTACATCCACTTTCAAAGTTTCAAATTATTCAAAATCCAAACACGCCAATCTTGACGTCCGGATATTCAATTCCCGAACATGTCCGAAGTGACACGAAACAAATATTTATCAAAACCTGTAAGGAATACGTAAAATGGTAAAACATGTCGTGGTTGGGACAAACAAATAACCGGCCGTGATGGATTATTGCGACTGACCGCCACTGCTTCCTATTGGAATAAGGAATTACCATATGCGCCTCTTGGACAGACAAAAGTGACCGAGGCTGCATAAGTATGGAGATAGAAACGTGAATTTTATTGTGAATCTAAATTTAATCAAACAGCCGGCATATTACTTGATATTATAGGAGGGTTATTGAAGTTAAAAAAATACTGTTGTTATATGACTCCACATATTCGGGAAATTGTAGACATAACAACGGAGAGATTGAAAATTATAAAAAAATGTTCATTTTTATCAAAGAAGGTAATGTCAGTTATTAATTATAATGCAGTTGCTGTATAACCCTAAATGGTGGTTGCGCGGAAGAGATCGTTCGTTATCGATAAGTCTGCCAGTTGCCCTCCTTTTCATTTAATTATTTTAATTGTACTGTATTTCGAGTTACTACAACGAAAATAAATAAAAAGTCTTGGCTTCAATTTCTACATTCAAGAAATAATCTCACAAAAAGAATCCACACTATTCTAGTTTTCTGATCAAATCAAATCAAATGTATTAAATAGCCGCCTCCACAGCTAGTAAGCTTCATCTCATTGCGGTTGGCGTCGCGCCGGCGAGCGGAGACCCTTCAAAAAGTTTGATAATAACACCACCAGCGTCGGGGAGCGATAATGTGACAGCCGATACGTCGCCAGCAGCCTTGCACCGGACAATTTAAATTTCGAACCTTCATTTGTCCAGCCAGTACTTTTGTTGAAGGTTGTATGTCTAAAAAGGTGTCCAGAAGGGAAAACTAGAAAGATTAGGGAATGTGGTTTATATAATATTATTACTACTATTTATGTTTAAGCACCCAAAGTCGTGCAGAAAAGACAAACACATACAATAGACACTATTGTTACTTATTCTCATTTCTAATGTTATTTATCTTGTACAAGAAATAAAACTATATCAGGATAAACCGTGGATATGATAAATGAGACATTCATGAGGTGTCACAGGCCAGCCGTGCGGGGATTACACGTGTCATTACCACCATAATACGACAAAGCAGGGGGCCTTTTAGACCTGTCAACATGACAATACTGAATTATTGATCGAAATATATGTAAACAAAGGAAGTATTGAACGTTTACTGTAGATTGCGGACGAAGACGCTACACACAGCTCAAATATCTTGTGTGGTGTACTGTCATAGGGACAAGAATCAAATAATGTCATAAATAATTAATTTCCAGCGTTACACTGTCTCAGGGACCAAATTTTTAAATTTGTTTTAATTTTATATTTATTGTTTTAATTGTTATTATTTTCAATTTTATGTTGTTTTCATTTGGTGACATTCATCACTTGTCGTGGTTAATTAATATGTACTCCACTTTGGCGGTTCATCTTCGATCTGTATATCTTGAGACATGACCTGCCCATTTCAGTTGTAAGGCGGGGCCTTAAATCTTGACCTGATCTGGTTGGAAAGGCCGTCCAGTAAGAGAAATGTGGGAAGACCTCAAAAGCAATACGCTGACACAATCAAAATGAATGAAGAAACAAATAGATCCAAATGGATAGTTTAGGAGGAGGCCTTTACTGAAAAGGGATTCATACTACATTACACGAAACAAATTACAATAACTAACCCAGACTAAGTATATAATAACATAACTAAAACCTTTTATATATTTTTTTTTGTTTACAGTAAAGTGGTCTTATTATATATGAGTATTTCATGAAGACATCTACTGTTAAACTAGGTATAAGATAAACTATGAAATATTCTATAACTGTTAAAATTACGGTATGTACAACAAGCCTCATTCTAGAATTACCATTTGATGTCTCAATTTACTTAACAAATGGAAGGAAAATTACGGAGTACGTCAAATAGATGTCAATTACGTCAACAACAAAGATTCAACGCGCTCTGACAAGACAGATGCTAATCAGTCAACCCTTTAGGTCGACAAATCGGAAATTAGAGTCGCATGAGCGCTCGCGGGTTAGCCTCTACTTACTACTCAGGGTTGCCGACATCACCATTACGATATACTTTTGCTTTTCAGCTGTCAGTATCCTCAATATGTCTTAAATACTAATCTTGGTTGAATCATCGTCCCTTAATGTTAGAAACGTATTACTACTACAACTATGCGTTGTTTGAAAATGAATAAATTAGGGATTAGTTTGTAGTTAATAACTTTATTTTTTATAAATCTTTAGACAACCCTAGACCGGGTCTTTTTCGACCTCGCTAACTTGAAATAACCCCGTCCCGATCTCTGAATATTTAACAGGGTACAAGTGACGCTTCACATGGCTACTTGTCACGACAGTGATGTTTAGTATGGATGTGTGAATGATTATTTTTTAACATTAAACAATAGTTTATTTCTGTATGGTTACCATATTTTTTAACTACGGACTTTATAAAACAGAATATCAAGTCACGTTAAATTATGTAGTTTTGTTAAAATTTCACCGAAAAACACCTAATCTAGTGTACCAACTGCAAAAATAATAAACATTGTACACTTTTAAAATAATACCTTCCAAATTGTATTGCAGAATATAAATCAGTGGCACTGCAAATTTTTAGGTCTGGGCCTCAGATGTATGTTGATGTATGATCATCTATTAGGCAATAGCCTTCTTAACCTGACACACGCCGTCGACATTTTGAGTCTAAGGCAAGCCGGTTTAATTTCGAATGTTAAAAGCGCACATAGAAAGAAAGTCTTCTAGTGCACAGCCGGGCATCGAACCAACTACCTAAGGAATGAGAGTCGCACGTTAAAGCCTCTGGGCCAACACTGCTCTCTTCTATTGCAGAATAATAATTAATTTAGAGGGCTGCTTTTAATTTTCAATTCATAATTTTTACAACCGGTCTATAGAATTTTATTTTAATTAATTGCGTGGATAATTTTGTCCACCAAACGCTAAGCAATAAATAGTGGGAACTCTGGTAAATTGACCCGTGACTTTGAAATATCAGTTCTCAAACGGCTGTTCGCAAGTTCGTCTTACGTCGATTACGAACTTCTCTTTGATCGTGTTACCTGCAGTTCGGAGGGATCTTTGTTATTTGATACTATTCATGTAAGTCAAGAGTAAAAACTTAGTTTTAAAAAAGCTTAATACAACTAAGTTTTCATATGCAGCCTTTTTATTATCTATTTGGATTTTTTTATTTTTAATTATTTATTTACATTATCACCCCTTTCCTCGAAGGGATAGGCAGAGGCCACGGATCTCCACTTTCTACGGGCCTGACATACCTCTCTCGCTTCATCAACCTTATACTAAATATCGAATACGTAGTTACTGAAGTACGAGAGACCTGATCGGAAAATAATTTCTTGCTCCTGTTATATAACATTGGCTTCTCTCATTCAACTGTATTTTATAAAACATTTTTTTTTAAATGTACATTTCTGTACTAATACTTTAAGCTGAAGAGTTGATTTGTATTTTTGTTTAAATGCTTATCACAGAAACTAATACCAATAGAAACGAAGCATGAGAGATGTTGCGAAAACGGGAAAAACGTTTTCTTTTTGAGAGCTTCCATACGCTACGTACACAAAAACTTATGACACATATGGTTCCTCTTTAAACCATCAAATAAAAAATTGTCGATGCTTGAAAACTTTCTTTTAAGGCTAAATCGCCAGAGCTTGTTATTTGGTAATTAAATTTGTTCTAAATAATTAATTATGTAGGAATCTGTTTTTTTAATTACGATATTATCATCATAAAAATGTCATTCGTTATTCATCACAGGTTAATACTTAAACTAAAATGACTATAACATCATTTTCAACTACCAATTTTGAAGACAGCAACAAAATAATAGTCGAATACCGAGCACGCGAGAGAAACCAAGGGCACAGCTAGTCTTTTTGTAGTTACAAACTTAAAGTGAGATAAGTCAAAATCTAATACATTTTTGGCGTACGGGAGTCTGCTTGAATGTTACCCTTAATGTAAACACAAGTGAAGACGGTTGTTGTCGCTAGTAATAAATAATTAAGGCCGGACCCAAACCACACATTCCTGGCCAGATGACGGCGACATCTTAAAATATGGCCACCCTTTCTTCAGCTGACTTCTTCCCCTCCCACACAAGGTTCATTATAATTAATAAATGACTTTCGTCCTTAAACCATCGTCTCATATACGTATATGTAAACACTACCTTTTCACTGCTGTTGCGGGTTTCTTATACTTGAGAAATGATAATTGGGAACACTGCAAAAGAAGATGTTCACGATTGCCTAGCCTTAATATTTGTCTGAACGATGACTATTCAAAGACAACAAAACGTGGAGTGCTTAAATAATATAAACGACAAGTTCATAATTCTCGTATTAATCGGCAAATGACATAATTTACTTAGAGCCCGATCGATACACAACAATCTCGAATACGCGGATCGGAGAGCCATCTCAAAGCAATAAAATTACAGATCAAAACTCCATCGACCCCGTGGCCTTTATTCAAAGCCACCGAGGCGCGCTATCAAAGAACCTCTTCTTAGGAGTTAGCGTCTTAGGGACTGCAACTTTGGCAAGGGTTACGATGCGGGTCGGGTTTTTGAATGTAAATAGTGCGTGGGTCTCGCATGAATTTCATTTAAGTAATTAATGGAAATGGTGCGTTTGGCCGGTTTCTGTGATCTTATCAGGTATTTTGTCTTAATTGCTGCAACGTAATTAAGTTATAGTAACTATATATTAAATATAATAATATGAAAAGCAAAGTAAATCCTAATAACATATCTCATTTTACTTCAAGGCTCAAACAGACGAAATATGCCCAGCGGCCCGCAAGTCACTCTGTCTACCGTCGCTGATCGTACAAAAGTACATTTAAAGGTCGCTCACAAACGAAAAGGATTAGCCCTTATCATGGTGCACGTAAAGCGGTGATACTTATATGAGTGCCCCTTTTATTGCATTATACGGGGAAGGGTTGATCCCTTGGCGTCTTAGGAATACAGGAAGAATTTATAAATAAGTTAAGAGAACCCGCCTTATTCTTCGTCTCGGCGTCGTTTGTTTTATCATATTTAAATTATTGTAGTCAGATGTGGAACGTGTACCTAATTGCTGTACTTTGTTAAGATAATGTACCTTTGGCGCGACTCCACTTTTGTTTTCTTGTTTTCGGCTGTTATAAATTCAAGGAAGGACGTCGCTGGAACGCCCAACTTTCTTGCACTGTTTTTGTACAAAAGCTCTTTTGGAGGCACGTTGTTTTGCACTGATTTGGAGTCATTTGTAACTCAAAAATATTTTTTTTACTTCATCTTATTCTTATGATTGGATTTTCCATCTTTGTTAACTAATGCGGATTTTGAAGTTAACGAAAAAAACATGAAAGTTCTGAAGGCGATTCTCATGTGTCTTTTGACTTTATTAAGATACAAATAAAATTGTTAGCGTAAACCATGATAGAACAACACTTTTGAGCGTATGTCGCACCAATATTTAGGAATAGAATATTTCTTGATGAATAGGTATCCACTAATAAGTGAGGAGAGCAAACAATTAGAATCATTTGTCGCAGGCACACCAGCCATTGATCAAAGAGATTTAATTTAAACGCTCCACGTTTCCGTAGAGCCGCGAGTTAGTTAAGAAAACAATGACTTATTCATATTATAACAATATTTTCAACCATAAATCACATTTAAGTGTTATTTCATTTCCTACGAACCCTCGCATGCAGCACACGCATCGAACGAATAAGTAATTGAAATTTGAACCAACTTTTGATTTTGGGAAAATGTTTTCGCCCGTTCCTTGAGAATTATAATGGATCCAATCCTTTTCGGGATCTTAAATTATTACGCGTTATACCCGTCATACTCTGTACTAATAAAATGCCGCGCGTAAAATTATTTCAATATGTAACAGCGTGTTATTTTAATTATGATCATGTTACTAAAATTCTATGAAAACATCTTATACATAATTTTGCTTTTAATGTGAAAACGAAAATATTATTTATTAATTTTAATGAAGCTATTTAAAATGTTTTTGCGATTTGATCCGTACGAATACTTAACTGAATGTAGCAATGTGTTAATTCTATCTGCTGCAATAGGTGATACATATCTCGAGTCAACCGTCTTCACTCATAATCCTCAAAATCCGGCGATGATCCGTCTATTAAGTATTCATCTCGCGACATTAGTGTCTGCCGTTATTAAAACCACCTGTAAAGCCTTCGTATATTGCGAGTTGTCGACGCTCCACACGTTCAGGGCCGTGGGGGCGTCCCTTCCGCCCTCCTGACTTTTGTCTCAAATCTCAGCGCACGTCTTGGACATCGGGGACACATCTTACAGAATTAATAATAAGCCAAGAAGCCGGGTGCGGTTTGGGCCGCGATGTGCCGAAATTCTGAACCCTCATTATGGGTCTTCTGCACTCACCGCGTACTTCAAACTTTCGGCGTTTGCGCTCGTATTCGCCCATTGTTTATCGCTAACGTCTTTCTGTAATTATCGAATTAAGATGCTGCTATCGCTTCTTTGAAATAGTACACGTTTCGTTTTGTTGGATTTCGAAATCACAAATTGCAGTTTTGTTTAAAATGTAAATCTACATACACTATTTTTTTTTTAATTGAGTCATAATTATTCAGCTAGAGTGGTGTTTAAGAGTAGGCGAACGTATATCTACGAAGTAATTTTAAAACCATTAATGATGTGCAATCTTATTTCTCTATAGTAGCCAAGAACTTGCTACGAAATACAAAGTTGTTCTGAAATATATTAGTAAGATCAAATTTAATTCTATAATGGAATAGATTGTGTCAAGATTTGGCACAAACTATGACATCTTATTTCAATGTTAACAAGTATCGAAGTGTTCGCATTTGGGAAAGGGTAGACAATGTCTTGTCCGCCTCGGGACATAGTTGAAGAGGAGATGTCATCAAAACGCCAGATGACATTTGTTTCTTGTTATGATCACTGTTCACAACGGATTATGTAAGACCTTAGAAATTGCCTTTTGTGTAATACACAGCTTAACAAAGACTCCGTTTGAGAAAACTTTATTTCGCGAATCTACTTATGTGTGTGATTCAATAACGAATAAAATAGCTTCATTTCAATAAATTATATTGAAATATGTAACTTATGGATTTATAATTTGTATAATATATCGTTAAGGCTATTTAATTAAAGAATAATACCCAATTCTTTTTAATACCAAAACTCCCTGTTACGAGAAAAATAAATTCAAATTTTCAGGTCCTTATAACTATATGTTAATCTTTTATAATTGATGCTTTTTGGAAATTCCATCTCACAGCTCGTCCTTCTAAGGCAATTCGTTTAGGATCTCCGCCATTAAGTTGTGGAATAGGCTTCCCGACTCCATTCGATTGGATAACTCTCTCTCTCTCTCTAACATCTTTTAAAATTCTTTTGCATAAACATTTTTCAACTCAATTCTGCTCAATCTTGACTGTTGTAATTCTTGTATTTCTTATTATGTATCCGTAATATTAAACTATTTATAAACTATTTTATTGTATTATTGTAGATTCAGGTTGGTAATTAACGGGTAATTCTATATTTTTGTATAAGATTGGGTTATGCACTTCTTGCATTAACCTTCATATTTCTTTTTTTAGTTTCTTCCTTACTAGGGTTGCTTGGAAGAGATCACTTTTTAGCGATATGGCCGCTCGTTCATCCCTTATAATTATAATGGTTTTTTTTCTTTAAATGTAACGAAGTGTAAATAAATTAAGAACTTAACATTAACAAATGCTTAAACTAAAAATAGGCAATAATCTTACACATTCGTTGAAGGTTGTTATTTAACGATATATTATTATTATAGTATTTAGTGTGAACTGTTCTAAGATAGATTCCTTGTCTTAGGTTCAAAAGCTCGTTAGACGTGCGGTGGAGGGTCACGTTTCACCGAAACCTCAAGACAAAATGTTACACCCAACTTTATAACATTACAAATTACAATTTTATATTTGCTTAAAATGACCCTTGACGTAAAAGATTTCTTTGTAAAATTATATCATATCTTAATATTGTTTCTTAGGTATTACTGACCTCTTTAAATCCGTTATAATTATTTTATAATGTATAGTAATGTGTTAATACAATTAATTTTGGTATTGATATACATATACTATGACATACGATGCGGCACAAAGTCCTCTTTGATATGATCTTGTTTAAGTGAGAGTGGTAAAACTCTTGGCAAATACTTTAACGGAACAGAATTGAACTTACAACAAATTTCCCAACGAAATCTCACCACTAAACAAAGTCCTATTATAGGCAATCACCGATGCCGTGCAGGCTTTTACGTCGAAGTGCGCTTTGGGGAACAATAAAGCAGTAAAGTGGTGTATCGTGAGTTATTGGGACACGTTATATCATTGTAATTGTCTAGTTTTCTTAATTCTATCGCATTTGTACGCTCATAGCATTCGTGTAGTGTTTTGTGAGATTGGTTTATTGTATATTGGATAAATGGTGAAATAAAATTATATCATCACTATTAATATGCCAAATTTAATTATTAAACACGTAAAAATAAAATTTTCTTTAAAAAATTAATGAGAGTAAAACATCCTTCGTGTGTAGTTAAAATATCTTGCAACCCACCTACAACATAATATGTATAACAAATGTAATATCTTACATTTCATAAATTATGTAATTAGAGTATATTGGCACTTTCTTCAATAATACGTTACCTTCAAAAACCCAAGAGTATGATCATACCTACAGTTTGAGTGAAAATTTATTTGGATAAGGAATTTCAATTAAGGCATACAAATATACGCGTGTTAGTAAATAACAATTAGTTGTGATAATTTCAATTCTGTACGTTCGTTTGGTCAGTAAATTACCAAGGCGAAAGGTCCGCTTGTCGAAAAGAAATATTACCGCTTCGGTTTAAGTCTTTAGGGCGACGTCATTATATCGATAAGATGTAATCGCAGTTATAATTACACAGATTTTCAGTATATATAAAACGTTATTTCCTTAAAATATAACATATTATCATCGGGTATGAAATTATAATTACATTTATGAATACATTTATCATTTATCCCTTTATAAATCAGCAAAATGTACAAAAACAATATGTTAATTTTCAAATGGACCACCAAGAAACCTTGAAAAATATTTTATATTACTTAAAAATAATTGTTTGTGCTTGTCACTTACTAAACTATTAATATTATAAATCAGGGAATTTCAGCATTATCGAACAGTAAACAACATCACTATGTTTGGTGTGTGTAAGTGTTGAACAAATCGGTGTGTAAGAGACCGGACCACCCGTTGAGTGCTTAATCACTTAACACTTAGCGGATTAACTAGAAATTTATTGCCACAAAATTTTCCTTTCCTCGATTTTTCCTCCCCTTAATACTAGATTACGGTTAACTCATTCTTTATGTTTTAATTATACATTATTTTCTACTTTTAGTTAAAGGTATTCGTTAAAATATTAATTAGTAGAAAACACAGTAAAATCTTAAATATATATTAAAAATCGTTATTCAGACTAACAATACTTAATTGAACATAATAATAATAAAATTATAAAACTACATTTTTAGA
This sequence comes from Pieris brassicae, assembly GCF_905147105.1. Classification (NCBI taxonomy): domain Eukaryota; kingdom Metazoa; phylum Arthropoda; class Insecta; order Lepidoptera; family Pieridae; genus Pieris; species Pieris brassicae. The sequence continues at coordinate 11,518,482 of NC_059670.1, read as the reverse complement.
GAGACAGCCTATATTTGAATACGAATTATCGGTATTAACGGGGTAAGTTTGATTAAAAATGAACTAAGTAATCATAATTACTAGCACGAAGATAGCGTTCGCTTAATTTAATTTATAATGTTCCTTCAAAAAATTATCTTATTAGTACATAAGTTGTAATTTTTGTCGTAATATCGGTAGACAGAAATAATACAACAAAACTTTAAGCTATATACAAAAATTGAGAAACAAAATGTATTTTGGGATATAATTACTAAATTTGATTACTAAATATTTTATTAAGTGAGGTATTATAACGTAGCAGTTATTTTCTCCTCGCATACACTAAGGACATGTAAAACCCAAACATTTTACCCCAAAGCAAAGTAGAATGTATGAATGTAGACAAAACGAGGTCTGGACAAGGGGTTTGCTCAACAGGGCATCAGCAATCCGTGAAAAGAAACCCTTTTCTGACTATTCAGTAAATAATTGTGTGGATAACCCATTCCTATATGGGTAACTGAATTTATAGATTTATAACTTATCTTCTTTACACACATTTAGGCTAGATTTTGGCAAGTTTTACATTTAGGTGAATGTTAAATGGTAGCCCAGTACCCTATGCGTCCTTTAATAAGTCGTAAATGAACCTGGTAATACATTTCGTAGTTTAGTGGGTCTGTTCGCGTTTCTTTAGAAAAGTATAGTTATTTGTTTACAAAAAAATAATGACTATGACTAAAAATATTGATTCCCTGGCAAAACAGAAATAACCAATTAGTAGTATTTTTTTAATGTGCAGTATAAGTACATTTTTAGAATATCCACAAGTTTATGTATCGGTCCCTTAATGGTAGGTCAATAATATGTTAGCAGCAGGTCATTGCAGGATCAAAGCAATCGTCCGACAAATAAATAGTAGATTTCGCTTTGTAAATAAATACTAAAAGGCCAATACGAATAGTTTCAGGAAGAATGCGATAAAGGGGACCATTGCTATGACTAACCAACGTTAGCAAAACTGATTTTGTGAATAAAGGGGTTCATTTGATGGCGTTTTTTTAAGTCCTACTTTTACACAGAATACACATTTATATACTTTGGTACTTCTAAGTATTATGATTTTGAGGACTAACTAACATTATGTGTTCTCTTTAAAAGGATATTAATATAAAATATACCGTGTAAGAGCTACGAGACATAAGCACTGCTGCGTAACGTAATAATGATGTGTAGCACAAATAATTACACAACAATTTATTTCAACAATAACAATATATTAAAACTTAGTAAAATATGTAAGTTTGCGCCTGCTACTACCGGTGACCCCAGAGCTGGTGCTTTCCTGGTGAAATGCTATGCGTTAAAGGTACACTGCCACAGGGGCCAAACATTTTAAAATTATTTTATTTTTCACACAGAGACTCCTTTGTTTGAAAATTAAAATAACTAGCGATATATGAACTTTGTCACAACCTATTTGTCTTGAATAATTTTTTTTTATTATTATTAAGCACTTAACAAAATTTGTAAAAATCAGTATCTATTACGGTCATATAGTATTGTTTCATCGGTACATTTTATGAACTACATTATTATTATTCGGATTTACAATATATATATTTTATTATTTATTTTACTTTATTACTAACTTTACGTTTAAAGAAATTGTGTTTTCGGTCATTTGTATTACCAGTATATGTGTAATTGTTTGTAATAATATACTTAATAAAATAGGATCGTTGATTCAATTGTGTTCAACGCCATCTTTGTAAGAATTTGAGAACTACAAATTACAGCGCCCTCTCGGAGAATATGTAAGAAGGGAGATAGCCCTGGTTATTTCGATGTACAACGGTTGGAATAAATGTTCTCATTAAATTAAATTTTAACAATGGAAAGTTTAATGGTTATATTATATTTTTCATTTATCTATATGATTATTTATATGTCAACAGAACATTTGATAAATGATTATTATGTGAAATACCCAAAAACAAGAACATTTAAATACTGTATTTTAGGAAATAGTTTTTCGTTCGGTGCGGTTCTAGTGGCGCTGCTCGACACTGAGAGGATGAGTAAATCACATAATGGAGAATCGACGAGTCACAACCTCATATATTTGTAATATGTAAAAATTTAATTAAAACACGTTCGAATCTTTCCGCTAATTTGATATTATAACGCAAACTTTTTCGAAGTTAAAGAAATGTTTTAACTTAAAAGTTTCAAATTAATATATCAGAAAATATTACTGAATTAATCTTAAACAAAATTAGTTTTTTGCATATTTATAAAATAAAAATGAAGAATAGGAATATATTTAACACTCCAGGCACCATACGTTAGATGTATGTGGGACTCAACTCATGCACTCTGCTCAGTGCACAAAACATCTATTTTTGGGTTTAAGTATCAATATGACTCCGGTTTGTCAAAGTCGTACCTGGACGTAAAGGAGTTATAAATCAGGATAAGTCGAGACTTAGCGATTTCCTCACGACATTTGCACTCACTGTACGATTGTTAATTAACTACAACATAATGTCTGAATGAAAATGCACAACAAATTAAATTTCTCAGAAGCGCCTCATCTTCAGATTACAGTCGGTTCCACGAAAAGCAGCTCAGGTTACGTTTGAGTATATTAATAATGCACAAGTATTTGTAGGAACTTCATACTAGTACTTCTTGTAGCAGGATCTTACTATTAGTGGAAACTTACTATTATTATAAATAATGAACACGTCCGCTACGTTATTTATTTCGACTTAAATAATTATAAATTATAGATAATCTGTCTACATGGACTTCGTGTATTATGGAAAGAATTTTCGTCTTCCAAAAGAACCTGTATATTTAATCCACGGTAAAATACGCTGAAAAGTTTCCCAACACTCTAACTACTGGTAAAATAAGGCCAGTTTGGTAGTTAAGATGCGTATTAGTTATATATTCTGATACTGTAGATATCTAGAGAATAAATATTTGGGGTAAACTGTTAAATTGTCGAGACAATGGAACGAGGTTTGAGACAAAGACTAATGCAACAATGAGCTTTGTACTACTAACAGTAATTATAACTTACAAGCTGCTCAGCTTATGGCTGGACATTTTTTTGTATATTCCTTAGATACCCAAATAACATTGTTCCTCTTTATTATGTTCATGATATTTTTGAATTAAATATAAAACGAATGTATTAGAAAATAAACATTTCGCTCAGTAAATAAATTGAACATTAAAATATAATTCTTATTAACTCGTATGTAATTTCCGGGAAACCCTTAGAGTAGGAAAGTAATCTCGTTTCAATTAAATTAATGATTTAGTTAGAGTACAATAA